>NW_019720651.1:25021-26417 GCF_002891405.2 Cryptotermes secundus
TGGCCAGCAGATCTACTTGATGCTTGAAGAGGATCTCTCATTGGAGGAGCCCTCATCACGATACAATAAGCACACGAGGACAGTGTTTAAATTAGCAAATTAGCTTAAAGAATGTATTTAATTCTGATTGCTAATAAATATACATATAAAAAATGAACATATTTCCTCACAGCCCCAAGACACAAGACACATCCAAGTTTCAACAAGACGCCTCATAAAAGTGACGGACAAGTAAAATTGTTGTGAAAAGGGACCTAATACACTCACTGAGAACGCAATTAAGGAGCATAAAGTAGAAAATGCACCTCCCAAGAAGAGAGACGTGTTAATTGAAATATACCGCAATTGCTTTCCTACAGAAATAGGGCTCGTTTCTCAAAAGAAGAAACAAATTTAAACATTCGTACAGCAATGTGCTTGAAGGGTACTCTCTTTTAGGATTGTGACTTCGTACAGTCTAGTAGAAGTCTACCAGAGTGTAGACAGAACATACCGACTCAATCTTCAGGGTCGAAGAGTAAGTAAAATAATTAATCAACATTAATTCTTGGTTTGAATACTTGGCATATTCTTTGACCCTGATGATGGAAGCGGTACGTTCTCTCGAAAAGCTGGTGAACTTCTAGAGAACTGTACGTCCTCACATCCCAGAAAATAGTAATTGTTTTTGTAGTCACTGCTGTGAGAGCCTCAGACCCACCACAGAAATTTGCATCTCACTCGGTGTTTCGCTGTGTCAGTGCGCGGAGTTGTTCTTGCCTTAGTGACGTAACAATGTTTGCATTTCTCCTTCCATTATGAGGGATGTCGGAACGCAATTCCCCTTTTCCTTACGTTAGCCTATTTTCAGTGACACTTTTCTATTTTGTCATCAATTTTCGCTCAGCACATAATTAATCCATCTATTTAATACTTCGACGTTTTATAGTATTGTAACGTGTTTTGCGTTACTGAAGACGCCGTAGAGATGGTTAATTGGTTTATTTAACAATCTACAACTAACGGCTACAATTACTTATCACAGTTGCGGGGTTTCACACTTTATAACCCTAAGCGCATTAATCTGTTAACACTGTTGCGGGGTTTCACGACCTATAACCCTATGCGCAAATCAGTCCACTCTGTCTTCAGTAGTATACACGTTGACAGTAGGGGAGCTATGTATCACTGTATCACGCGCTCCCAATTACACAATCGCACACACGTCCGGATCTTCTTACCGCGACGGCTGCTATACTCCAACTGTAGTCGGCTGGCTGTTACTTTATAACTCGGAATGTCTTCGGCGGTAGCCACACTGGAACTCGAACTCGAACTGATCGATACGCACTGTGCATCCACTTATATAGCTGCAGTGCTTGCCTGTGGCGTAATGAGTGCCACGTCACAGTAGGAC
>NW_019720651.1:27262-28294 GCF_002891405.2 Cryptotermes secundus
AAACATGTTGTGAAATAACTGGTGAAATTGAGTGCACTAAAAGACGGACACTCCATACATATCATGGATTGAGTAATATTAATAATGACAACAGAAACAATACTTTTATTGGTAGAAATCAAAGTTGTCATAAAGATGTGAGAAATTGGCATATATGCATTTACAATAAATAAAAATAGTACTCCAATGGCTGGAAGAACCATGGTTAGTATAAAACATGACACCAGGAGACATTCCAATTCTTAAGTACGTATATCAGTATATAAAGATAATTCGATTGAATAATGTATTTATTTACGTGCTTACACAACAATACGAAGTCCAATTATGTAATGATAACAGGAAAGATGAAATAAAAACAAATACATACATGCAATCAAGGGCAAACCAACGTAGTTTGGACGATAATAAAAATTCAGTAAGTTCAATGGCCTCGACGATTATGCGACGAGAAATCTATATACATACCTCCACAGCAATATTCTAACATGAAGAAAGGGCAGTTATAACTTATAAAATAAGTAAAGTAAAGCTATCTTTGTACCAGGCAGTGAAGGCCCATAGGGTTGTGAGACGTTGAGGGTCCCTCACTATCTAGATATCTGTGATATACTGAGCAAGAACTCGAAGCCCGACACTTTCCGAAACAAAATGGCTGAATTTACAGTCAAGTTAAAATTAAGTAAGGATCAGAGCTTCGCGGTGATGCTCCCTCTTACGTAAACTGCTCCAGAGCCAGAGGACAGCTGTCATGACCTTGAGAAAGGGAACGGATAAGGTAGAGGTCCACAAATATCTGCCGGAAGTGCTCGAGTTTGTTGCCATCAGCTGGCGTATTTGAATTCCGGATAATGGACGCGTATTCAGGTTTAGATCTAACTAATATATTTTACACGTATTACAATAATACTGCTACTAGTAATAGTAGTAGTAGCAATAATAACAGCAATAATAATAATAATAATAATAATAATAATAATAATAATAATAACTCCCACTCCATATGTAATTTATTAAAAAGAGCAGCAGAGC
>NW_019720651.1:28427-57615 GCF_002891405.2 Cryptotermes secundus
GTCTTCTGGGTTTAGGCACCGTGTATTCTTCGTTTTGGCCGACGTTTCGGAGGAACGTAGCGCTACGTTCCTCCGAAACGTCGGCCAACACGAAGAATACACGGTGCCTAAACCAGAAGACGACTCTCTTCATTGTCATCGCCGTGAAAACCTCAAAACTTACACATATTTACAGTTTCCCTTGTGATTAATTAATTAAGCACAATGTCATGAAGACACGCCGTAGCCGTTGCCAGGATACGACTAGTGGAGACTGAGAACACTAGTGTGTGTGTAGATCAGCAGTAGCGCTGTATTGCCTGTAGTTCCGAGTTGTGTGTATATGGTGTCTATAAATCCGGTCATCATTCCAAAACCCCATCTACAGTCACGACCCTAATACATAACACTATTGCACAAAAGCCACGTAGACACAAGTTTCATATTTTACGAAGCTCAACCAGTACACAAAATGAGTCCGCATATTGAGCTACTTCTCTTCCCCACAGAGCCCAGTCTCTTTCCTCGCGGGTAAAGCGGCCGGGGCGTGAATCTGACCACTCACCTCCAGCTAGTGTCGAGATCAAAAGTGGTGGGGCTATGCCTCCACTCCCCCATATATCTTCAGGCAAACAATTTTAAATATAGTGGAGGGCGTAGGGCAGTTTCTAGGCAACGTCTCGGCAAATACAATTAAGCGGCAATGGATACGCATGCAACAATATAGGTACTGTTGGAAACGGGGTTTCCTACTCGGTCCGTGCAAAGGTGTTATAAGGGCCAATTGAAGCACGAGATAGGATTAGAAGTAAACGAGAGAAAAAGAAGATATATTGTCGCGTGTTTGCTAGGCAACGCGACAAGAGACTTGTGCGGGTTCTCGGAATTGAACGAATATTTATTGGACAGTCACGCTTTTACACTCACAAGTTCAATTATTCTCAACTTATAGCGTCGTCAGACGTTTCTTCTTCAATGTTACAATTACATGCACCGCTGATCTTGGCGAGGTGTCTTCTGCTCTGCTCGGAGCTCAACTGTCCTTAGCTCCTTGTCGGATACGAACTCTTCTGTTGAAGTTGGATAAGAACTCTGCTGATCTCTTGCCGAATACCCACTGTTATATATTGCACTCGGACTGAATATGGAACACTTTGTTGAAGGGTTAGTTTCGCCCGCTGCTATGCAAACGCTGCTTCAAACCATTCGTTGCTGCGAGAATACGCGTCTGCCTCAAACAATTCTTTTGTAACGGTGGAAATCCCATCGTTAGACTTTCATTTCCGGGGCAACGATTTCCTACGCTTCGCTGCCTTGGAATTGCTAGCCGTTGTGTAGCAATGGATGCGTTGTGATTCAAAATATTCCGGCCCTAGGCGGCACGTCACAGTATGATTATGTCAAAATCAGGAAATAGAAGGAACCACAAGATTTGTAGGTAGAAGGGAAATTATTTACAGGAGTGAGTAGTTTTAAATATTTAGGAAATATGACCAATAATGGCAGTAGAGTTGATAATGGTGTTAAGGAAAGGATAGAAGCTGGAAAAGGGGTCCACTTTGCAAATCTTAGTACACTTAGAAGTCATATCAAGAACACATAAGCTACAAGTGTACAAAACATCAATAAGACCCGTTGCTACATACGGGGCAGAAACATGGACCTTACCAGTAACAGAAGAGAATGCATTGACAATGTTCGAGAGGAAAGTAACATGCAAAATATACGGACAAGTGATGGAAAATAATATATGGAGGATAAGATACAATGAAGAGATAAACACATTACTGAAAGAAGATGAAACAGTAAAATTTGTCAAGTCACAGACAATAAGATGGTTTGGGCATGTAGAAAGAATGGAAGATAATATAACGCCAAAGAGAATGTTAAAAGGAAGACCCAGGATGAGGTGGCCAGACAATGTTGAGAACGACCTGAAGAAGATGAAGGAGAAAGAATGGATAGAGAAGATGAGGAACAGAGAGCGGTGGAGACTGGTTGTAGAGGAGGCCAAGGCTCACCTGGGGCTGTAGCGCCGAGTGGTAGGTGGGTAGGTAGGTTCTATATGTAATAATACAAATGCCGTCGTGAATGCAACAATTTATTTGATTGTAGATCTTTGTCTTTTCTTCCTCTACACTACATGTTTCGGCCGTATTTGGCCATCATCAGGTGTATTTTTCACTACGTAGATGTCACACTGCATACAGTCCAAAATATAAAACATCAGCCTGTCAGTTTTGTTTTAAAATCTCGCCAACACACGCTCGTCAATTTGATTTTAGAATTACAGTTTAAAATTTAAAATTTATAAAATTTAAAGTTTTAAATGCCAGGGACACCTGCTCTTGTCTACATGTGCTGCAGCGGCTATTTCTTGTTTCCAGCACCGTTCACGTGTTATTCTGTGCAGGCTCCCTGTGTGTGTGTCGCTGCTCATCATTAATACTTTTGTAGAATCAGGTAAATTGAAAAAATAATCCAATGACTTCGTCGGGATTCGATCCCGCGATCTTCCGGCTTGTAGCATAATGCCTCAACCGACAACGCTACCGCGTGGCCCCACCCTTCCAGCCGCACTTTGGCCCTGGGGTTTACTCAGCCTCTAACAGAAATGAGTACCAGGAATATTCTTGGGGGTAAAGGGCGGCCAGCGCGTAAGGCTGACAATCTTACCGCCACCTATGAGCCGATTTTCTAGAAAATGTGAGAACATAAACATCTCACAACCCTATTGGCCTCCACGGCCTGTTATAGGGATATATAATGAGTACAAGCAGAAAAAACAATTCTTCGTCTGGGGTACGGTTCATTTCCTTATCAGTATAACAATATACATTATCTAAAATTTTAAACAACTAATAAGGCTTAACTACGCCATCAGTTAATAATAATAGAGGAAACAGAAACAGAGATTTGACAGAATACCTATAGAATTCTGACAGGAAGCTTACATTACTACAATATTAATTATATATTTCTTGCCAATTTCATTATTCCTACTGGTGGCCTTAAAGAAAACACAAAGATATTGTGATATGCAGACTCACTGCCAAATAAAAAGCTGTGTAAACTGACAGTAGTACAACAGCCATTGCTAGGGAACAGTTCTGTGAACACATTTCCCAGGCAACGATAGAACACGCAATAATGGAAAAAAGTTTTATGTGTTTCCGTGAGAAGTGAGAAGCTGGTAGCTGAGGCCGGGGTAGTTCGGGAACCCAGAGGAAGTGTAACTTCCGCAGTTTGTAGCCGCTACCAAGTAACGGCTAGCGAAGAGTGAGAAGAGTATATGTGTGCTGTAGTTACTGTTATCTCTGGAGTGTGTAACACAATGAAACTGTCGCAGTTTTCTGCAGTTGCGTTCTGTAAGTGTCCAATAAATTCGACTACGAAACCCCGTCTATAGTCACTCAAACACCCAAAGATAACATGAAATTTTCTCGGTATTCTTGCTGATGCATACGGTAGTCACAGCTGTAAAATCGATGCAAAATTATTCTTGTAGAATTTGTGGATGCGAGTCTGTTCCTCATCGCCACACTTCCCCCTTTTTAATTAAATGATCAAACGTTAATTTCGTAACCTGATTCTTTTTCCTTCTTTAGGGCTTGAGCCACTGTACACTGTGATATTAACAAGGAAAGTAACCACACTCCAGGCAAGAACGGTCACATCTTGGTCTGAGGCTACATATTGTGAAAGATAAAAGCGGTCACTAAAACACACTTCACTTTCTCTGGTTTTACATGCCGCATATTTCAAACAAACTGAATTCAAAATGACTACAACTTTGTGTTTTAGAACGTACTTCTATATTCATGACGTCTGTGTTACTGGCAAGTTAAATTATCCTTCACAATGAATTTCAGAACTCGACGGTAAGAGCGTGAGCTTTGTGCATGCGACATGATGTCTTGGAACTGTGAAATGCGACTTTTATTGTTGGGCTATTTTATGTTACAGAGTAAAAACAGACGCGAATTTCCTCGGCAGGGAAAATTAAATCGAAAATCCCAGTCTTATTCGATATATCGCAACAATTTTTATAGAGGTGTTTGTTTCACGTGGTAGCGTATTTGGTTGAGACACTATGCTACAAGCCGGAAGGTCGCGGGATCGAATCCCGATGAGGTCATTGAATTTTTTCAATTTACCTACTCCTTCCAGCCGCACTATGGCCCTGGGGTCGACTCAGCCTCTAACAGAAATTGGTACCATGAATATTCTTTGAGTTTTCTTGGGGGTAAAGAGTGGCCGGCGGGTAAGGCTAACAACCTTGCCGCCATCTGTGCGCCGATTATCTAGAATATGTGGGAACCTCAACATCTCACAACCCTATAGGCCTCCAAGGCCTGTTACAGGGATAGTTTTACTTTTACTTCACTTTATTTCACGACGCTATCTGTACATAGACTGCACAAAGGTAAAGCTGTCTCCGTGCTTAATTAATTAAGCGCAATATCATAAAGACGGCTGAGTGGATGTATAGCTCCACCTTTCTTGACCCCGGCATTGGAAGTGAGTGGTCAGTTTCACGCTTCTGCCGTTTTACCCTCTGGCAAACAGCTCCCGGTGCCTATTGGATATGAGGCTGGGTGAGCCAAAAACGCCGGTCTGGACGCCGTTGAGACGAAATAGCGTCAAATAATAGGATAAATGATGAATGATCAATTTGAAATAAGTTGGAAGGAAGTGGTCGTGGCCTAATTCAGGTACTATTCTGTAATTTGGATGGACGAAGTGAAAGAAACCACGAAAAATATCCGATATATTTCCGTGATTCGGGTTCCATGTAGTTTTAGTGGAACTTTAACGACGTTTCGGAAGAAGGCATTGTCTCCATCTTCAAGGTAGATCCCGAGGCAAGGATCTACCAGATTACACTGCGTCATGTCCCAGAAGGCAGTAAACTTCGCGATCACCGCCGAATAAACCTCATATTTCGCCTAATGATTTCATCTTCTGGGCTACAACAACGTGTATGTCGTTGAAAGTCAATCGATGTTTCGGAGAAACATATCCACTCTTTAGCGACGTACAGAATTCCGAGCAAGACACCAACAAGAACAACACAAAAATATTGCTTGGCTAATTTTCAAGCCTGAATATGTAGGTGACATGCTACTCCGAAACGTCGATTTACTTACACGTCGGTATATCCCAGAAGACAGAAGTCTTCATAAACACCGCTCTGAGAGATCAGTTGCTGCATCTGTTTTTTTTGGGCGTTCGGGTTTATGTTCGCTTCGGAGACGGTTTTAGCTCCGCGTTTGTTGCTATTGTTGAATCTGAGCATTTCATTGGTCTTTAACCCCTTTTTGCATACATCATGCTTTAACATTAATTAGGAGACTCTGAGTTCTACCCGTACTATGCATTTATGGCTTCTGTATTGAGATATGCCATTAGGAAGGTCCAGGGAAACCAGTTGGGACTGAAATTAAACGGGACACATCAGCTGTTGGTCTGTGCCGATGATGTGAATCTGCTGGGTGCTAATCCATACAGATACCAGACAGATAAACACATAAACTTTAATTGACTCTAGTAAGGAGGTTTCTTTAGAGGTAAACAGAGAGAGAACTAAATGACTAGACGTTGATGTTGATGTCTAATTATCAGAATGCAGGTCAAAATCATGATATAGATATAACTAACAGATCATTAGAAAATGTGGCACACTTCAGATATTTGTGAACGGCTATAACCAATCAAAACCTGATTCAGGAGGAAATTAAGAGGAGACTGAACTCGGGTAATGCCTGCTACCATTCGGTCCTGAACCTTTTGTCTTCTTGTCTGCTGTCTAAAACCGTAAAAATTAGAATATACAAAACTAATTTTACCTGTGGTTCTGTAAGATAAAGTAAAAGACAAAGTTGTCCCTGCGCTTAACTAATTAAGCACTACGCCATAAAGGCGTATGGGGAAGTGGATGCATAGATCCAAATTTTCTTGACCTCGGTATTAGCTGGAGGTGAATGACCAGCTTCAAGCCCTTGCAGCTTTACCCCTGGGAAAAGAGTCCCCGGTACCCATTGGATTGGGTTGGGTGGACCGCAGAGATGAGAAGAGAAAATTCTTGCTTCCACCGGGACTCGAGCTCCGACCCCTCGGTCGTCCAGCCCGTAGCCCGCCGCTATACCGACTGCGCTATCCCGTTCTATATGGGTGTGAAACTTGGTCTCTACTCTTAAGGGAGGAACATAGACTGAGGATGTTTGAGAACAGGGTGTTGAGGAGAATATTTGGGCCGAAGAGAGATGAAGTGACAGGAGGTTGGAGAAAACTGCATAATGAGGAGCTTCAGAACTTGTACTCTTCTGCAGGTATAATTAGAATGATCAAGTCAAGGAGGATGAGATGGGCAGGGCATTTAGCACAAATGCGGAGGGCAGGAATAGATATAGAATTTTGTTGGGAAAGCCAGAAAGAGAGAAAGAGTTAGATGTAGGTGAGAGGATAATATTAAAATGGATCTTAAAGGGATATGATGGGGTGGTATGGTTTGGATTGATCTGGCTCTGGATAGGGGCCAGTGCACGGTTCTTGTGAACACGGTAATGAATCTCTTGGTTACATAAAATGTTGAGAAATTCTTGAGTGGCCTAGTGAAATGATGGCCTCATTAAATAAACAATACAAAATTGATAAATTCTCCTAAGACAGGAGGTGACCGGTAACGGTCTCCGAGCGGTCTAAGGCATGCACTGTCTTCGCTCGCTCGGAAGCCGGGATCGTGGGTTCGAATCCCACTCAGGGCATAGATGTTTGTGTGCGTTTTTCTGTGTTTGTCTATAGGTAGAGGCCTTGCAACGAGCCGATCACCCGCCCAAGGAGTCCTACCGTATATCTAAGATCTAGTAAAACCGAAATGAAACGGAGAGTTTCATGGAGGTAGGCCTAGGCCCAAATGAGGGCTGTAGCGCCAATGAAAAGAAAAAAGACAGAAGGAGACTGTAGGAGAGTAGGCTGGAAGGGGGAACATGACAGCTCGAGGGAGATATGGGTGGGGGTGGGGGGGTCGCTCCACGGGGCTTCTTTAAAGTGGCCGGGGATTAATAAATCCGGACACCGCGTTGAATCCGACTGACCCTGAGGGTCTAATGGAGGCCACAAATCTGTGTATAACTTCCCCGTTCTGTTTCTCGGACGCAATTCATCTCGCTTCGCTTAGAGACAAGCCGTTGCATAACCCCAGGGCGCAATATATTACCGTTTAGCAAACTTGCCCCACTTGAGTTTGAAGCCCCTTTTCACACTTTGCCTTCACCACGGAAAGACAAATCACCAGCAAGTGTAATTTCAACCTCCATGGCAAGGTCATCATGACAAACTTTACTTTTAAGAGACAGAGCGAGAACAGTACTCCTCAATGTGGAGTACTCGCTCTGTCTCTGAAAAGTAAAGTTTGTCATGATGACCTTGGCATGGAAGTTGAAATTTAAAAGAGATTTAGGTCTTATACAAGAATTGTCGGAATTTTTATAAATAATAAATCAAAATGTAAGATTTGATGTTTCCACGGCGGTGACTATGAAGAATGTTCTCTTCTGGGATGTGGTGTCGTGTAGATCTTGTGTGAATCGACGTTTCGCAGGAACGTATCGCTTCCATCTTCAAGGTAGAAAAATCAGCGAGTGAGGAATCAGCGTGAGCATTTGGCATATCCCAGAAGGCG
The DNA here is from genome assembly GCF_002891405.2 of Cryptotermes secundus. Lineage (NCBI taxonomy): Eukaryota > Metazoa > Arthropoda > Insecta > Blattodea > Kalotermitidae > Cryptotermes > Cryptotermes secundus. The sequence continues at coordinate 36,091 of NW_019720651.1, forward strand.
GCATTCTTAATAATCAAAATGATCAAAATTTCTCAATAAAATATTTGTAATTGAAAATAAATAAAAATATTGTTGCGTGTTGGGTATGTAACGCGACAAATATCTTCACGCCTTATTTGATATAGTGAATTTTATTTCACATTCGCACTTACAATCACCCAAATTACAATCTGACAATTACTGCCATCGGCAGTATCACAAATACTACACTGCAAATGCCAGAATACAACTGACTGGTTGCTGCCTAACTCGTTACTCTCCGCTGGGTAAATGGAGAACTGTTGATCACACACACTGACTCGTAGGCTTCTTCGGAACTAACTCGGAAATAACTGTGAATAGCCTTCGCTGCTCCTTATGTAGCCTCGTTCCGGACAATACAGAAAACGGCCACGTAATAGGCACCACTGTTGTCTGTCGCAGTCGCGCTAGTAACGCTGTGTACTGCTGTTATTACCGTCCTCTCTCGCAACCACTGTTTACCCGCTTTGTCTAGCAACCGCTGTTTACTCGCGTTGCATAGCGACCAGTATGCTGGGACTCGGCTAACTTCGACTCCGCTCGGCGCGTCACGGCTGGCGGGGGTGGGGCGTCATATATAGCGCAACACGTCACAATATATATCTTGAAATGTGTCACAGTCCAGCCTTGTAAAATTTTGCTTTCCTTCCTTCTCTAAAGTAGAATGTATGTTACTGTGGGATTGCGTAAGAAAAAGATTGTTTGACTTACTCTTCAACGTCGAAGGTGGAGTCAGTATGTTCTTATGGAAACGTGGTAAATTTCTACCGGACTAAATGGTGTCAGATCCCAGAAAATAATTCTCTTCAATGCCCAGTCAAATCTTCAAAAACATAGTAAATTGCTTTCCTTCAATGTGATTCGTTTGTTGTCACATGTCCACATGTTCTGTTTTTGTTGTCCACAAAATGGCGGTTCAAAATCAAAATGGCGGTACTTACTCGCTTGCGGAATTGTATCCACGAAGCTTGTGGCTATAAATTGGGAGACATACAAAACAGAGCCAAGCGATTTGGGCATTGAGACTAGAGGCCCTTTCCTGACACAAATGAACTAAATATTGTTTAGATCTACTGCCACGTAACAGCTGTGTAAAATGGCGACAGTGCAACAGTCGTTACTAGGGAACAGCTCTGTGGAGATTTAGTCTGTGCAGTACGTGAAAAGCAAGAAACCGGTAACTGAGGCGGGGTACAGTTTCGGAACCTACAGCAAGGGGGACGTCCGTCGTTGGAAGCCGCTAACAAGCAATGGCTAGTGAAAACTAAGAAGACTTTATTTGTGCTGTAGTTACAATAATCTTCGGAATGTGTAACTCAGAGATACTGTCGTATTTATTTTCAGTTACGAGTTGCGAAAGATTGCACTAAATCTTTTTACCAATCCAGACTCCTTATATAGTCACACCACGTGACAATATTAAAATAGATTAGGACTATCTGCAAGTTGGGTTGCATAAGGTCTCTTAGAACGTCTTTGTGTTCCAACAAGCTCGGGTTCTTTTCTTTTCAGTTCCCATTTTGACTTTCTAATGTTTCCATTTTTATGGAGTGTGACGATAGACGGGTTTTGGATTGACGACTCGGGTTTATTGGAATCTTTGACACAGCTCGTGACTACAATTTACAGTTCATTATTACACACACACACACACACACACATTAGTATCTACAATCAAATCTTTACTGCCGTTGCTTGATACTGGTTTCCAACGGTGGACATTCCCCTTCCTCTAGCTTCCCATATTTTCCCCGGCCTCACTTGTCAGCTTCTCACACCAACAGCTCACAAAGACTGAGCCTCAGCGGTTATATAATTACAACTCTTAACTTCTTTTGCTTAATAACATCTCGGCACGGACCGCACAGAAAACCCCATTCCTCTGGTTTTTACGGGCCCCTGCCAACTATAAATTTGGGTTAAGTTGAAATGACTGGAGAACATAGGAAGGAAACTTCGTTGCTTTGCAATAAATGGTATGGGCATTTGAATGTCGGTTTCGATATCCACATGAATATTGCATTCTGAGCCACTTGAAACCAATCGAATCCTCACAATCAATTTCTTTAAGACCTCTTTTAACTTTCCTTCTCTCTACCCTTAATTTATTCCGGGGAGCTTTTCCCGCAAAATTTAACACACATTTATCCCTCTATAACTGACCGAATCCTTCCAGCCGCACTATGGCTCTATCGACTCAGCCTCTAACAGAAACGGGTACCAGGAATCTTCCGGGGGGTAAAGGGCGGCCGGCGCCTGATGCTGACAACCTCAGCGCCGTCTGTGAGCCGATTGCCTATACTTGTATTTACAGTATATTTATATTCGTTTATTCAAATGATCACATATTTTGTAAGAGAACGATTTAAGTGCTGCGTGAGGGAGAAGAGGAACGCATGTAGGACTTTTATCTGAAAATCAGAATGAAAGATACCGCTAGGAAGACCTAGACGTAAGTGGTAGAATAATATTAAAATGGAACTTAGAAAAATGGGATTGGATGGTAGAGAATAGATTCCTGTGGCTCAGGACAAGGACCATTGTGGGTTTCTTGTGAACGGGGTAACGAAATTTTAAGGCTTTATAAAATGTTGGGAAATTTCGGTGGCTTCTCAAGAAAGACTAAGTTCCATGGAGTTATTTAGTTAATAAGTTAGCACTTTAATTAAAATATTATGTATCTGGCCATTAACCATCGTCCTGTTTATATTTAAGAACACAATGTTACGGAGAGTGGATTCTGTCTCCGTCTTCAGGTAAAAACTCCTCAGTTGGGCCCAAGGTAGTCCCTATTTCCGGATCAATTTAATTATTAATTAGATATGGTTGGTTCAGAAGTTGATTAGCTGTCTGGCTAGTTAGTTGGTTCGTTGGTTAGCTGTCTGGCCAGTTAGTTGGTTCGTTGTTTAGTTTGCTGGTTAGTTTCTTAGTTGCTTTTTTGTCATGTGCAGGGAATGAAACACAACAGGAGCAGCGCGAATATCGAAAAGCGACTTATAATTCTCACAGAGCTAAGACGAGGAACGCTGTACCCCAGAGAGACTGGAATATTCTTTGTGGCAAATAACCACTAGGGAGTTTACCCGTCCCATGTGAGGTTTTAGCTTGGGCTAGATATAGTCGGCAGCCCAGAGAATATTCTTCAAAGGAAGTCAGAGCTCTGCTTTGTGTTTTTCCGCAGGCAATTTCAATGCCTTACCATATAAAAGAAAATTGATGCATTTAGAGCGGAGCTGAATATCCCAGAGGAGTCCCTATCTCTGCTAGTCTGCATGGTTCCTGTTGAATCGATCACGGCGCATGCGTGAGTGTGCGACACCAAGTCTCTGCAAGCCTGTGCTATGCTTGCATCTCTTCCCACGCAATTCGTTTCCTCGTAACAACCAGCTGTATTTTTTTTTTTTTTGCTAGTGGGATGGGACTAAGTCCCTTGTACTGCGGCCACTTCTGACCTGTTGTACCAGCCCCAGATATTAGGTGAGGGTGATTGTGGAGAAATTGGTGGAATGAAGATTGGCAGGGGAAACCGAAGTACTTGGAGAAAATCTGCCCCAGCGCCACTTTGTCCACCACAAATCCCACTTGACCACACCCGGGACCGAACCCGGGCCGCCGCGGTGGGAAGCCAGTGACTAACCGCTTTAGCTATGGAGCGGCCCTCGTGTGACGGTTAACCTAATTTCTATATATATATTAAATAAGTACGAACATTTCTAATGAATCTGCTGCAGCTATCTTCAAGGTGGAATTACCTTAATACAGTGACAATAATTTCCTACTAAACTTTAATATCTATCCACTAAACTACACGGCGTCACAACATTGAAGAAAATAATTTTGATATTTATCACCTTGAGGATCCGAAATTACGCTCTTCATACAGAATGGTACCAAGTTTGCTGTACTCACAGGGGTGACGCCATGTAGCCGGGTAATTATTCACGGATGTTTCTGAGGAATGAATTGACTTAATCTAAAATGTCGAGCAGTAAGCGAACGAGTCAGCCAACAAGCAGGAAGCGACATACTTTTCCTTGAGCATTGCGCCATGAAGGAGTATGGAGGAGTGTAGATACACCTCCAGGTATTCTTAAACTCAACTCTAGGCTAAGATGGGTGACAAGTTCCAGCTGTTCTATCCCTGAGCAAATGGCTTCCATTTTCTTCTGCACTTGCACTTCCCTGCAATCGAACCCCAGTCGTCGAGCCAGTAACATAGCAACATTGAATTAGGCTCTTCGGCTCTGATGAAGATGATGATGATGATTATGAAAATAATAATGATAATAATAAAAACTTTGAAGAATAGTATCTTCTGGGATATATCGCCGTGTAGTTCCTTAAAATTCACTATCTATTTCAGAGGAGCATATCGCTTCCATCTTCAGGGTCGAATGAGCCGAGCAAGATACCAGCGTAAAAGCAGGTGGCATTGATTTTTGGCTTTCATGATGATTCATTGTTGATATTGTCACGTGTAGGGTGGTAAGTGTGACGAAATTAACAGGTTCGGACGACCGGATTTATTAGCACCATGGTTACAATCTCTATTAATTACAATTAATAAAGCGCTATCGCTGATTTACACACTTTCCAGTCCACCGTTGTACATACATTAGGATTCTCCGTCTTCACTAGTCGTATCCTGGCAACGGACCTAAACACGGAAACTAGCGCTTGAAATCACTATGAAGTCTTCTTGCAATTTCTTGTTCAAGCGATCTGGAACCTCGGAACTCAACTAAAAACTCTTCTCTTAGCTGTAAGCGGACTCGCATTATATAGCCGCATAATGGACAACGCAGAAAACACAGTTCTACTGTTGAGTGGCGCAGACCACACAGAAAACACAAGTCACATGACAGCTAAGCGCTCTTAGGTTGTGACATCATTACGCCTGCGCGGAAGTTTACCGAGCCATTCCTAGAAGCGGGTTGCATAACACCGTTGTTCCATCGTTGCGTGCGTGTATTGCGTGGTGTTCATGTAGTCGTTGCCTACAATTGCGTTGATATGTCACGACATTAATTGTGATTTTGGGCCTTTGCACGGTGTTTATGTTGGTAGTGTTAATGACGTTTCGGAGAAAAGCGCAGCCCCCACCTCCGAGGTCGAAGCGAGTAAGGTGGGTACATGTTATACCAGGCCCAAGGGAAGCGGAGGTTGGATATAGGGCCCCGTGTCCTTCCTTAGCATCCGTTAGAGGTCTTCTACAATACAACGCCCCGTGTAGTCCGGTGAAATTCAACGGACGTTTCGGAGGAACAAATAGACTCCATCTTCAGTGTCGATAGACCAAGCAAGAAACCAGCATGAAGGACAGCTAGGATTATTTTGGTTACTTTTGACATTGAAGATGGAGGCTATATGTTCCTCCGAAACGCCGGTTAAATTCATCAGATTACACGGCGTTATGTTGTAAAAGACATAACTATTCAAAACCTTTTATTATTCCTTCAACGGCTGGACACTTATCTACTCTTCTTGTGAAGTACTTTATTATCGTCCCCTTGTGTCCTTTGCTCAAAACAACTTCCGCTAACTCATTTAGCGACAAAAGAAATTAAATACGAAATGTAATTCTCTCACTTAACTGAGACAATCACGGAAAGGCAGGACAGAAGCGACAACGATTCTTGCCCGTAAACTCAAACTGTGTCAACCTAGCAACAGGCGGGCTTATGGACTGGTCCGACGGTATATTGATTACTTAAGCACTAGGGCCCTCTGACGTACAGCTAGTCCCCATTTTTCAGCCCATTAATTCGCTTCATCATATAAAATATTTTCCGATTATTCTGTTTCGTAAAATTAACTAATTCCGTGAAGATGAACCCTTCTCCAGAAGCCGTCAGTCTATCAGCTAGTCAAGAATTTCCCGACATTTTGTCACAGTCCTCCAGACCTTTCAATTTAAGGCTCTCTGATACATTCTGAACGCACCTTGGTATATAAACAAGGACAGGATCCATGAAGATGTACAAATGAACACAGCGCTCAGTGAAATAAGAAAGTGGAATACAAAATACTTAAAAAAGAAAAGTAAGAAACCACACTAATGCACTAGCAGTGAACTTAAGAGACAATAGCGAAACTACACACAGACTGAAAAGATATACCGTCCTAACTCTACCAGACAGACCTGAGTAAAACCACAATATAATAATTAAAATGATACCTAAGTGAACAAAAATGAGTATATGAGTTACGTCACGGGGCATAACTCATTCACGAGCCAGTACATATTGAACATTCTGCATAATAAATGTGTGAAGGAAAGTTATGGAAGCCGAAGATTTATTTCCGTGCTCACAAGAGCTCTCAACTGGTCCCTATCCACATCGAGACCAGTAAAGTCCATACAACCCCATCCAATTTAAGATCAATTTTAATGTTATCCTCCAAAATACATCTTGGTCTTACTAGTTGCCTCTTCCTTCTGGATTCCCAAACGTAATCCCTTCCCGTGCTATATGTGAAGAGTACGATGTTGAGACAGCTCGACGTTTCAGAAGAACTGTTTTCTGCATCTTCACGGCCGAGAAATAAAGCCAATCGAGAAACCAATAGAAGCAGGAGGCAGCTTAATTTCTGCTTTTTTCTTCCTTGTTTTATTTACTCTTCGACCCTGAAGAGTTCTATTATTTACATCCTGTTGTGTATTACTAAATATTATTATTTTACAACCGTCGAAACAACAAATTCGAATATTAATACAGTAATATTGGTTTATTTATAATGAATTTGTTGTATTGACGGTTGTACAATAATATAATATAGAACTCTTGGATGGGGTGTTTTCTATGCGGTCCGTGTCCTATCAATATGTAATGAAAGGTAAGTAAGAAATTGGCTTTCCCTGAGCAGTTTCACTACTCACAGAATCGTGACATAGTCAAATATGGTCGTGAGTTCTGCGGGACACGGAACCAAGAATCGCTGTGCTGACGAGGACTAGCAGCGATTTACCCGACCCGACCCGATTGGTTTTTCTAATAACTTCTTGTTTCTCTTAAATTCTTGTACATGCTCAGTTTAGTATCTCATTATCTGCTGTTAATTAATTAATTCGCTTAGTGGGGGGTGGAGTCCAACTGGGTACACTCGGCACAGCGGCCACTGATTGCCCTATTGTAGCCTACCCCGGGTGATTATGATGAAGAATTTTGTGGAATGAAGATTGACAGGGGAAACCGAAATTCTCGTAGAAAATCTGCTCCAGCGTCACTTTGTCCACCACAAATCCCACTTGACCAGACCCGGTATCGAACCAGGGCCGTCGCGCTTGAGCTATGGCGCGGCTTTATCTGCTGTTTAGTTTTCGACTATATCAGAATCTATGTTATATTGTACCGTAAAGTGGATGACTGATTAAGGATGAATTGGAAAGGATCTGGAAGGAAGAGATGACTGTGTAATCGACGAAAAATCCCAGCATTTGCCTCGTTGGACTGAAAACAAACATAGAGACTTGTCGGTACAACTGGTGTCTCGGTCGGAATTCGAACCTAGCACCTTCCGAATTCAAATCTTGAGAGATACTGCTATGCTAACCCGCTCGAGGAGTCGGTACGTTATGAGCCGAGCTGTAACACCCGCAACTACAACAAACGAGGAGTCCTTATTATCTATTCAAACAAATTGAGATAAATATGTATGAAGGAGTTAACCCTTCTGCATATACATGACGAGCCAGGTGCCCTGCCCCTGAGGAGCCCACATATTGACAGAGCTAAACAAACGCACCGCATTTCTGTCCGTCCGTCCGTCATGAATGCAAAATGAAAGTCAACAAGTGGAAAACTCATTACCGTTCCTTCCCGTAGGGTCCCAGGATAGCTAAGTCGGTACAGCGACGACCTATGGGCTGAACGGCCCGGGATCAATTCCAGGAACTTCAAGATTGTTTTCTGTTCTCCACAGGGTCCAGACTGAAGGTAACCTGGTCTGCTTCCTCGGGGGTAAAGAGGCACAAGAGTGAAGCTGACCACTCATCTTAATCTAGTGCCGAGGTGAAGACAATGTGGAGCTATATCTCCACTCCCCCATATGTTTTCATAGTATACTGATTAACTAATTAAGCACAGTATTTCCTGTATCACTGTGGACGAGATGAAACTGAGGAAAATTGCTTTCCGTTTCGTCTGTGGTTTATTTAATGAGGCTTTCGGTAGCTTCGAGAGGTACTGTGATTGCTGAATGAAGTGTGGAAATGATTTAGAAGAGGTCATGGGTTAATCAAGGCATGCGCCAAAAATCCAGTACTGAAACGAAAAGACGTCCTATTGATACCACTGTCTATTCATGTGAAGGCCCCTTGCACGACAGAACCTTCTCAAATCCTGAAGAAATGGTCTGATCACCATGTCCCTGTAGCGTTCTTGGGTGACTGTAAGAGCATTGCCTTCCTCATCCTCAATGAAACAGGGGCCTAATGAACAGTGTGCTGAGACGGCACTCCATATCGTCACACGTGTACTGTATAGCGGTTTCTGAACGGTAACATCTGGCCGCTCAAAGCCTAGGAAGCGAGTTGTCTGGCGACCACTTCCGTATGAACGGAAATAATACTCAACTATGAATACTTTTTCCTGCGTCGAGAGACCCATTTCCAACAAGTGCACAACACAACTTCCTCTTCACTACTGGGAACACGTGCGGCTGGAGCTATGCCCCGTCGACAAACGCACATGCGCGTTTGAGATGCGCGAGTTTCAGTACTGCGCATTTTGGCACATAATGTTTCATCCTTGTATTTGTCTGGGAAGACCGAGAAAACATCACTAAAATATTAGTGGCAATATCCTATGCAAATATAGTTTTATCTCTGCACCTACTTATGGTTATCACTAATAGTTATTAAGAATCCATATTTAAGTCCGGAGAACCCGAGAGTCCGACTGCGACATTCCAAAGAAGAGTTTCATTGTTAAAATATAGCTGTGTTTGAGCCACAGCCTTCCTTAGACAAACCTATTGACTTGTCTAATTGGACCATCCGGTCCTGGTTTCTTTGGATTTCGCAACAGTAATTTTTCCACAGAGCAAAGCCGTCAGCCCTGCGTCCAGCATCCAACCTGCAAGATCTGGTTCCTGTATTTATGTTCCCCAGCCACATGGTGCTGCCGGGACGTGAAGCTGACCACTCACCTCCAACTAGTGCCGAGGTCAAAGACAAAGTGGATCTATACTTCCACTCTCCCATACACCTTCATGGCGTAGTGGTTAATTAGTTAAGCATAGGGACAATATTTACCCAGTGACAGCATGGTACACTTACACCCCCAGGCACCGGGTTCCCTTTTCTTAGCCTTCTACGACTCGCAGGGCTAGGGTGGAGGTATTCGAGTCCGCCTCCACGCTGGAAATTTTGAGATAAGCCTTTACAATAATATTATCGTAAGATGATAAATTTTCCTATAATGTATGCAGTTGCAAAGCAGTAGTTGAAATCCAAGAATCGCCAATCTACATTCAGACACAGAATAAGCACATATTTCCTTTATCAAGCACTCTGTCTTCTGGGGTTGTTAAATTTGTTATTGGTTCATTCGGTTTTCCATGGAAATCCAATGGAGAAAAAGTTCTTATTTTTCAGATTTCCTCTCAATCTCTATACATATTGTGACGCGTAGGGGGGGGGGTTAGCGTGACGAAAGTAAGGGTTATAGTTCGGATGGTTTGATTTATTGGCAACTTGGTTGCAAAATTTCCTAATCACGCTTAAGTACAGCGCTATCGCTGATTTACACACATTCCGGTCCACCTTTGCACCAATCTTCACTAGTCGTGTCCTAGCAACGGATCTCAACATAGAAACCAGCGCTTAATATCACTATGAAGTCTTCTTTTCATTTCTTGTTCAATCACCCTGGAACCTTGGAATTAAACTAAACATCTCCTGGACTCTTCACGGGACCAGGGTGTCAAAACCCCAGCACCCCAAAATGTAAAGCATAACGAGCCTCACAAAATAATTCATTCCGTAAGAAGAGGCCTCTCTTTTATTTAGTTGTCTGCTTTACCGCTCGCTACTTCAGAAATTTAGATAACATCTCGGAGAAAGTGAGCGACGTATACTAGCGCCTGTACGGAACATAACATCGCCTTATTTCGAAAGCTTGCGTCGCGACGCCTCCACGGATCACTGTGCTACTGTCCGACCTTATCGCGTTCGTTTCAGCGGCCTCAGAATCTGAACTTTGAACTTCAAACTCCCTACCTAAAATTTGCAAGGGGTTTAATTTCATTTCCCTTGAGGGCAGGTAGAGCGTCTATATTTCACATAACTTCACTGAATCAATTCCCAGTTTAAAATGCACTGGAAAAGGAAACACAACAAGCAGAAGTACATGTTCCTCACCAGGAACTAAGTATTAACTCTTTAAAGCTCAGTAGTTATTAGTATTCACAATAGCCCGCCACCGGCCTTGCAGTCTGCAGCTCAAGTTGCGGGGACCGAAAGCAATACATACATGTGCTTAATCAGTTAAGAACTATGTCGTGAAAACATATGGGGTAATGGAGGTATAGCTCCACCATTCTTGGCCTCGGCATTAGAAGGTGAGCCGTCAGGTCAAAGCACCGACCGCTTTACCGCTCTGGTAAAGAGCCCCCTGTACCCATTGGATAGGAAGCTGGGTAGGGCCCAGAGACGGTCTGGATGCTGTGGAGAAAGTAAAGGTATAACTATCCCTGTAAGAGGCCGTGGAGGCCCATAGGGTTATGAAACAAAGAGGCTCCCACATTTTCCAGATAATCGGCTCACAGATGGCGGTTAGGTTAAGTAAAGCTATCTCTGTAACAGGCAGTGGAAGCCCACAGGGTTGTGAGACATCGAGGTACCCACATTTCCTCTAGATAATCGGCTCATAGATGGCGGTGAGATTAAGTAAAGCCATCCCTGTAAGAGGCCGTGGGGACACATACGATTGTGAGACTTCGAGGTTCCCACATTTTCTAGAGAGTCGGCTCACAGATGACAGTGAGTTTAAGAAACTTTATCTCTGTAACAGGCCACGAAGGTCCACAGGGTTGAGATGTCGAGGCTCCCACATTTTCCAGACAATCTGCTTACGGATGGTAGTGAAGTTGTCAGCCTCACGCTTCGGCAGGCCTTTACCCTCATAAGATTCCTGGTACTCATTTCTGTTTATAACTGAGCCAACCACAGGGCCATACTGCGCCTGGAAGGATTAGGTTAATTGGGAAATTTAAAGACCCCATCTGTAATCGAACCTGCGACGTTCCGGGTTGTAGTAGAGTGCCTCAACCAACTACGCAATCGCATGCCCCTCTTACATCCATGTAGTGCCGAGAATATGTGGAAATATTCTTCCACTCCTCCATATATCTTCATGATGTTATCTGAATTAGCATTATGACAATTTTATCATCAAATCATTTGCCTCGAGTCACTGAACATAACGGAAAATACAGGATATCCCGTCTGAAGGCCGGAATTAATCTACGAAATCCGGGTGAGTGGTACATCTAAAGGCTTTGACAGTCGGCGTTCGATTCCCAACAAGGGCAAATGATTATTCTCCACACCATAGAGTTCAGATTGGCTCCGAGGCCCACCCAGCCTCGTATGGAATGGATATCGGAAGGGTTTCCCTGGCGTTACAGCGGCCGGAACGTTAAGCTGACTACTCACTCTCTAGTTCCGAGGTCAAGAATAACGGAATGATATTTCTGCTGGTGCATATGTCTTCAAGGCATAGTGCTTAATAATTAATTAAACACAGGGACTCTATTTTCCTAGTAACATAATATAACGGATTTGTTAAACGCATTGCCAGGCAACGGCTCCGTAAACACGTTCCAACGCGCAACAATTCAAGTTGTGTCTCAGTAGACGCATATTATAGCTCGTTGCTAGGTAGTAGTCAGCGCCCCAATGAACTATCTGGGTAGCGATCACGTGACTTGTGTTTTCTGTGTGGTCTGCGCCACGCAACAGCAGAGCTGTGTTTTCTGCGTTGTCCGTGCCACGGATGTATTACACAAGTTCGCTTGCAGCTAAGGGAAATACTATTAGGATACGTATTTATTTATATATATATAAAAGGGCATAATCTGCTGTACCTAGCCTGGACTGACGGAGGCCGTGTAAATATTGTACATTTATATAAGTATGTATTGCAAATATGTGTAAATACAGACAATGGACAAATTACTACAGACTGACTAACAAATGACAGACCCGACCTCACGTCAGAGAGGGCGCTACACATGGACAGGACAGTAACCTTCATACAAAAGAAATATCTGGTCATGAGCCCCAGCTGGGGCTCGACACCAAGACAGACAGACTGACTGACCTTCAGTGGTAACGTGACTCTGACTCTGACTGAGCTAAGGGAAGAGTTTTATTTGAGTACCGAGGTTCCAGTGTGATCGAACAAAAAATGGCAAAAAGACTTCGTAGTGATGTGAAACGCTAGTTCCCGTGTTGATCCGTTGCCAGGAGACGAGTAGTGACGACGGCTAATACTAATGTGTGCTCATGGGTGAACTGTAAATTGTGTAGAACACGATAGCTTTATAAGTGAGTGTGACTAAGAGAGAGTGCAATTGAAGTGCCCGTAAATCCGAGCATCCGAACTAGAACCCGTTACTTTCGCCACGCGTACCAAATGCAAGTTACTATTCAAGAATATACAGATTATTATCTGAGCAGACATAATCGATCTTACAACACCACCAACATTATGTATAACTTTCATCGTGATCTTGTAAGACCTATATACTACCACAGTCAATAAGTTCGTGGACTGGCCGCAAAGCGTCATTACAATGCACTACAGCAGATAGGTTGAGGCACGACATGATGCTCTGTCAGTTCATCTCTCGTCACAGCAAGAGGCAGTTTTGTGCAAACAGTATAGGCAGAACTACTGCCTCTATTGTGAACTGCAGTTAAATTTGAGTAGCGAAAATCGAAACTGTGGCAGTTTGAACAACAGGCAAACATCAAGTTCTGCCAAAAACTAAGAAAATCCCTTAGCGAAACATTTGGCATAGGAAGAATTGGCTGTTGCTACATGACAACGCCCCTGCACATCGCTCTGTTCTTGTCCAAGAAGGCAACAGGTCACCGTTTTGCCACACCCTCCGTACTCACCTGATCTCGCACCCTGCGATTTCTTTCTCTTTCACCGCGTGAAAGCAAAGCTACGTGGTCGTGGATTTCAGACGTCCGAGGAGGTAGTCATTGCCACAAGAGACGCCGTACGGGAATTTCCTGCCAATATGTTTCAGCAGTGTTTTCGACAGCTATATCAGCGTTGGCAGACTTGCATAGCGGCAAAGGGCAATTATTTTGAGGGTCGATGCGGATCTGCGTAAGTGTATGTGTATACCTTGTAATATGATACTATACAACCACAATCCACGAACTTAATGACTCTACCACGTATGTCTGTGTCTCACAGCCAACTCAGACATGAATCTGTATATATGTAATTCGCGTTTAACTTTCACTAGCAACGTTACTGCGACGAAGCTCTTGGGCTTATAGCGTTTGTGTTGTGGTCCAGGGGTCAGTTTTGTGCCAGTTGTGTAGGCAGCAGTGTCAAATTCAGAGTCCCGGGCAGCACTCGTCACTCTGATTTGAGGAACTATAAGCAAGTTGGCGCAACAAGTTGAAAGCACATTTCACAATGAACTGACTTAAAAATAGCCAGTGCGCAACAAGAATAACATGTACTCAGCACTGATCTCTGCGTTAATTTAGTAAAGCTATCAGCACGGCCTAAAATATGAATCTCAGTAGTAGCAACAAACAGGGGATTCGTCCCGTACGTAACAAAAAGTAGGAATAGAGGCAGATTACTGAAGTGTGAAGGAATAGAGACTTGGAGAGACCGGATTTGGGACAAAGAATCTAGGAATACGAAGGAGAAATAGATATTTGGAGGTTAATAGGAGGAAAGATCAAAGAGAACCGACAGAAAATACGTATAAGATAAAACTCTCTCTGTAATAGACCGTGGAGGCACTTAGGGTTGTCAGACGTCGAGGCTTCTACATTTTCTAGACAATCGGCTGACAGATGGCTTTGAGTTTAAGTAAAGCTATCCTTGTAACAGGCCGTGGAGGCCCATAGGGTTGTGAGACGTTGAGGCTCACATATTTTCTAGACAGTCGGCTCGCAGATGGCGGTGAGGTTAAGTAAAGCCATCCCTGTAACAGGACGTTGAGGCCCATAGGGTTGTGAGACTTCGAGGCTCCCACATTCTCTAGACAATCGGTTCACAGACGGCGTTGAGTTTAAGTAAAGCTCTCCCTGTAACCGGCTGTGGTGGCCCATAGGGTTGTGAGACGTCGAGATTCCCACATTTTCTATATAATCGGCTCACAGATGGCGGCGAGGTTAAGTAAAGCTATCCCTGTAACAGGACGTGGAGGCTCATAGTGTTGTGAGACGTCTAGGTTCCCACATTTTCTAGATAATCGGCTCACAGATGGCGGTGAGGTCAGTCTTACGCGCCGGCCACCCTTTACCTCCATGGAAGATTCCTGGTACTCATTTCTGTTAGAGGCTGAGTCGACTCTACCGCCATAATGCAGCTGGAAGGATTAGGTCAACTGAAAATTCGAATGACCTCATAGGGAATCGAACACGCAAGCTTCCGCCCTCTAGCATAGCGCCTCAAGCAACTGTTTTATCGCGTGCCCCGAATATAGTTATACATATTGTCGCGTGTATCAGTGACTACAGACGGGGTTCGGATTGGTAATTGGATTTACTGACCACTTACAGTTCGTAACACTAAATTACATATAAATGTAAAAATATTTACTATTCGGAAAACGAGAAACTGTATAGGTTCTGCAATTTTCATGCCTGCGAGTATGAGGAAAGCTATCTTCTGGGTTATAATGCCGTGCACTCTGGTAGAAGTTTACTATTGTTTCAGAAGAACGAACTGCCTCCGTCTTCAGTGTCAAACTTTAACCAAACAAACAACCAGCTAGAAGTAAGGAAACAGATCTCTCCCTCGGATTACGCGGTTTACACATCGCGTAATATAGAACCCTTAACGAGAAGCCTTGTTTCTTCAATGGCATGATAATAATTTATTGACCCGGTAACCGGTAGGACAAAAGATATAAAATGTTTAAGAAACATGATCTACCAGGTTACACGGTGTCAGATTCTGTAAGATAGTAAGCTGAAGATAAAGGTGTACGATATTCTTAAAAAATTAAGCATCACACTATGAAGACTTATGGGGGAGTTGTGGCATAATTTTACATAATCTTTTCCTAGGCACTAGATGGACACAATTCGTTAGATTCACGCCCCGACCGCTTTACCCCAGTCGAGATCGCCCCCGTCACCCTCTGTATAGAACGCTGTGTTAGACTCTGTGAAAGTCCTGTCACTAGAGAAAAGAGAAAAAAATTTGCCTTGTGTGGGATCGAACTCCGATTCCTCTGTCATCCAGTCCTTAGCTATTAGATGTACGGACTGATAAGTTCCTAGAATATTGTCATTTTCATAATTCGTTTTAGTTCAGGCAAATGTGGCGAAATGCAAACTGCCATGGAGCTGAGAGAAAGGAAAGGTTGTCTGCCGCCCCGGGCTCAGTCGCGTGTTCTCGTTTCCCGAAATCCAAAGGTAACATTTCGGTTTGAAAACAAAAGCATAGTTAACATTGCTTAATTTTATGGTTCAGGGAATTCAATAATATATTCTGTCAATAACCTGTCAAGCCAAAAGTTTAACATCGTCTCCCCAAGTCAGAGAGACAAGTCTGAAAGCAAAATACGGAGTTCCAAGCGGAACTCTTAAAAGTGAGCTTTCGTTCCATAGGTTAATTAAAATCTGCTTCTAATACTAATGTTCATTTTTGTGAACGATATTTTGGCGTTCCAGGAAGCTGGAATGTTTGAGGAGATCAGAGTTGATTTCCTAGGCATGGAAGTCCAACTGCGACAAGGGATGAGTTCAGTTCGTAGTTGACGTTACAAGAGTAGTCAGTCTTCAGTTGGCTTCGAGACAGTAATTGTGATTGTGAATAATTGTACTTGTAAGTGAAGAAGTGAGTGTCTGATAAACATAGTAGACAAATCCGAAACCCGCGTGAATTATTGTTGCGTTACGTAGGAACCACGCGACAATGTATAACTTAAATACAAAATCTAACAGATAACATTTCAAGGACATAAATTCAGTGTCATTAGTCACTCCAACCTCGTACGTTTGCGCGTTCGCCATGTTGTTATTGATTATAGAAAATCATAAATTATGACTTTTGTGTGGGGCCAAATGCAATAATATTCATACAAAATTTTTAAAAATAAATCAAGAGTTTAAGGCATTAACAAATACATATCTAGGTCAGTATAAGTAGAATATTTAGAGGAGCACAGTAAACCCTCGCTATAACCGAATATTTGGGGGGGGGGGCTTTGTCCGCTATAGCCTAGTGAAGAAATATCCAACGAAATACACCATAGGATACATAAAATATACGCGATAAATATAGAAACAGAGAATCTAATTATATAAAGTATTTTATACGCGGGTGCTTTTTTATTTTAAATATTTTTGTAACTATGAAACCTTCTTAGTGCCTCAAAAGTGTACACAATTTTGTCCGTTATATACCAAATAGGTTATCGCGGGTTTAATCCATTGTTGTCTTGGGTTATTCCACGATGTTGTAAGTAGCTATAATATTGTGACATGTAGACCCGTTTTCAAGTAGCAGATGCGTAAACAAGCGATAGTACAACCGCCGTTGCTAGGGAACAGCTCTGTGGACATATATTTTTTTTCTGCAACGAGAGAAGAGTTGAGGGTTTAGTTGTGAGAAGTGAGAAGCTGGTAGCTGGGGCCGGGGAGAGTTCGGGAAATCAGAGGAATTATAACGTCCGCAGTTGGAAGCCGATACCAAGCAACGGCTAGTGAAGACTGAGAAAACTTTATGTGCGCTGTAGTTACAGTGGTCTTTGGAGGGTGTAACTCAGTGACACTCTTGTAGTTATTTGTAGTTACGTTCCGTAATTGTTCAATAAATCCTGTTATCAATCCTAACCCCATCTATAATCACTCTAAACACTTGATAATGGCGTTCAATGGTTTAACCACAAAAAGATTATGAATTGGAAAAGGATCTGATATCCTATCCGAGATTCAAACCCAGTACATCCAGAATAAAAATCAATAGCGTCGTTGCTAAACCAAGCAGACTTATCTCAGTCGGGCCGTTACTGACGCAGCGCTCATCATGAAGCCGTACATGTGTTTTATTAAGCACCACGCAATGAAGACGTATGGAGGAGTGGAGCTGTAGTTCCATCATTCTTAATTTCATCACTAGATGGAGACGAGTGGCCAGTTTGACGCCCCGGCCGCATACCTCCCCTCGGAAAGAATCCCGGGCACCCATTGAATAGGAGGCTGGATGGACCTCAGAGCCGTTCTGGACGTTATAGAGAAGAGGAATATATAGCCCCTGCCGGGAATCGAACTCCGGTCGTTCAGCCCTTTACTCGTCTCTATCCGTTTGAGAAAGTGTTATATCACTGAACTGTGCTGTCTGATGAGATGTGATACCATGCAGTCTGATTTCAGTTCACTGACGTTTCGGAGGAAATTCCTACCTCCATCTTCAGGACTGAAAATCAAACCAAGAACGTAACCAGCAAGAATCAAGCTGCAGGCAGAGCGTACTGCTTCGTTTATAACTATCCTGAAGATGGAGAATGTACGTCTCTCCGAAAAGACGACGACCATCTATTGTATCAGACTACACGGCATCACATCTCAGAGAACTTTACTCTTTATAGCGACGACTGCGTCAAAAGTAGATCCACTTGCTGCGTGCTTCATGTTAGTTCCTTCATTGGCTTATACCTCTACTCTGAAGATTGAGGCAGTTGGTTCTTCCGACACATCCGTAAATCTTAATCATTGCCTTGAGAACTTCATACACATATTTCTTTCTTCGTACTATTCCCACCTTAGGTTAGAGGTGGTAGGTTCCTCCGAAACGTCAATGTACTGCCAGGTTACACACGGCATCACGTCAAAGAAAACAAAACTTCAGGCCCGAATTTCTTCCTAATTCTTTCTGGTTCCTTGCTTGACTTATGCGTGTACTCCAAAAATTAAGTTAATTGGTTCTTTCGAAACGTCTGGGAATCTTAATCATTTCCGTGAGAATTTCATTTATAAATTTCTACTTGCTTTGTGCTGGTTCCTTAATTGACTTATCTATGTAACCTGAAGAAAGAGGCAGTACTTTCTTCCCATACATCAGTGACGTACCAGATTATACGGTGTCACATCCAATAGCATTTCATAATCAGCGCATCTTTTTGCTTCTGCCTTTCTAAGTTCTTCACTACGCTGATGATGGAGATAACAATTCTTCCGAAATATCTCTAAATTTCAATCAGACTACACGGCGTCACATATCAGAAGAAAGTGCTCTTTCGAGAACCTCAAATCTAACATACATTGCAGCAGTAAGGAACGCAACAGAAATGAGCCGTGTACGTGTAGTCTCTCTGACGGGAACAATGGGCCCTGAAGGGCACTTCTGTTCCTCAGAAAATGTAACGTAAAGGGTATAAATACTCCCTTAAGGGTTTGCAGGCTGGTTGCTGTGCGCTCATTACAGACTAAATTGAAATGTGGGACCTGAAATGGCTGGAGGAAAGGGGAAATCTACATTTGTTGCGTTCATACTTACATTAAAAATGGTAGAGCTGTTCCCGTATCAGGCCGTGGAGGCCCATATGGTTGTGAGACATCGAGGTTCCCAAATGTTGCAGACAATCGTCTCATAGATGTCGGTGAGGTTAAGTAAGCTATCCCTGTACCAGGCCGTGAAGGCCCACAGGATTGTGAGACGTCGAGGCTCCCACATTTTCTAGAAAATCGGCTTACAGATGGCGGTAAATTTAAGTAAAGCTATCCCTGTAACAGGCCGTGGAGGTCCATAGAGTTGCAAGACGTCGAGGCTCCCACATTTTCTAGAAAATCGGCTAACAGATGGCGGTGAGGTTAAGTAAAGCTATCCCTGTAATAGGCCGTGGAGGCCCATAGGGTTGCGAGACGTCGAGGCTGCCACACTTTCTAGACAAGTGGCTCACAGATGGCGGCGAGGTTAAGTAAAACAATCCCTGTAAGAGTCCGTGGAGGCCCAGATGGTTGTAGCGTAGTGGCTGAACCAACTACGCTACCGCGTGCTCCCACGTTTTTTTTAATTCGCTTAGTGGGGGGTGGAGTCCAACTGGGTCCACTCGGCACGGCGACCACTAACTGGCCTATTGTAGCCTGACCCGGGTGATTATGATGCAGAATTTGGTGGAATGAAGACTGGCAGGGGAAACCGAAATACTCGGAGATAACTCGCCCCAGCGCCACTTTGTCCACCACAAATCCCACTTGACCAGAGCCGGGCTCTAACCCAGGCCGCCGCGGTGGGAAGCCAGTGACTAACCGCTTGAGCTATGGCGCGGCCTTGGCCCCACTTACATAACGGCAAATAGTTTTTTATTGAAACAGAACTGATTTCGGTATATGTATGTATGTATGTATTATGAGAGGGGAAGGGTTTCCCCATGCACTTAGACCAGTTATTGGTCCATTGTGCGTCCCCCTTTAATTTCTACTGTCGCCATACCCTACCGGTAACGGTGCGTGCCATTAGCCCCCGTAGAGCCAACGAGGTCGGCTCCCGGTACCCTTATGCTTCCCCCATCCACCAGAGGCATTAGAGACTACTTGGGCGGGAAAGGGCCTATAATTTAGCTCAGAGGTCTCCTAGAGACATGAGGTTCCCGGAGGACTTGTTCGCTGAATTTTTTCGCCCTTAAAAATTCCACGACCTCCGCCGAGTTTGAACCCGCGTACCTTGAGTCATGAGGTGGGAGCGTTACCCCTAGACTACGGAGGCCGCTTGATTTCGGTATAACTGTAACATGACTGTTAGTCCTAGGTGCTCAACCGTCACATAAACAATTCCATGCGTAACAGAAGCTGATAGTCGCTCAGTCAATCTATACATTTACCCGACTATGGTGGAACCCTGTGCTTGGTGTCAGTATTCATGACAGAACGTTATGGCCTCCATTTTGAGCCAGTTGAATATAATAACACAGTCAAACCATATTCTTTAAGATGTACATTAATATTATCCTCTAACAGCCGCTTACACAGACCGACATTGGAATGGGGCACAGTAGGGCCCCGAAATGGGAACAGGCCACGAGGAATTAGGCAAGAAAGTAAGAAAGGAAGTAAGGGTCGAGCGAGGCCTTCCTGAGGAAAATACAGACAATCCAACAGATGGAAACTTGGAGTGAGGAAAAGCTGAAAAAGGAGAAAGACCTTGCAAGAGCAGATCCATTAGTAGTTCTTCCAAATGACTCTCTAATGAGCAAATTATAAACTTCCGTTTTCATTTTTATTTATAACATAAATTATTTTCTGGGATATAATGCTGTGTAGTCCGTTGAAAATCATCCGACGTTTCGGGGAATATGAGTGAAGAAGATATCAAACAGGGCAGGCTTGTGTAAATTTTTTTCTTTGGTTTATTCTTCGATCCAGGATATAAAGGCGACATGTTCCTCCGAAACGTCGGTTAAATTTCAGCGACTACACGGCGCTATAGAACTCTTCACGACCATTGCTGTGAGAATTTCAAATATAACGCAGGGAAGCATGTCTCCTACTCTTCAAATTTCTCACTTCATTTGTGTCTTGGCGGTTCTGCGTCAAGCGCGCCATATCCTGCTTCAGCGAGAGCCACGGTTTCCGCCTCTCAAGAGCTTCTGTCTTCTGCTCGTCCGAGTGGAGACAAGTAGCTAAGAGAAGGACTGGTTTAACAGCCGAGCAGGTTCCCTTGTTCTGGAGTAGAATATAGGGTGGTCACTTCATGTCGCTGGAAGTGATGCGCAGCAACGCGAAGATAATGGAGCCAAGCGCAGTGAAGTGACCGACTGACCACCAGACAGCGCATGTGTTGCCGCGAGTTCAGCGTCGTGTGCTGGAAAGGAAGGAGCAAACAGCAAGGAGGAAAGAAGGCAGGAAGTATAGGTAGACGGACACACAGAGAGAAAGACGAGGATTTAGATGTGTAGACGGACAGATCGATGGATATACATAGACAGATGAACGGAGAGAGTGACAGATACAAAACCAGACAGACAGACAAGCAGACAAGTAGACAGACGGGCAGATAAAGGGAAAGGTAGACAGACAATCATATATTCAGATAGATAGATAGATAGATAGATAGATAGATAGATAGAGAGAGAGAGAGGGCTAGGCAGGCGGAGAGATGCATGCATACATACGTACATAACACTACATTACAGAAGTTGAGAAAATATTCGGATTGAAGAAGTCTTGCCATAAGCCCAACGTTTCGGAGCTGCCTCACACTAATCTAATGATAGTTACGACCATGTCATTAAGCGTTCAAACCGGCCTGCCAGTCTGAACTATTCATCTGACCTTTCAATTTTGGG
>NW_019720651.1:57687-72239 GCF_002891405.2 Cryptotermes secundus
AATGCGACGTCAAACATTGTGTGCTCCCAGCAGCAAGCGGGCCGTGATATCAGGACCCTGGCCGTGTGTGTGTGTGTCCCTCTCGAACCACAGGCCTCAGACTAATGCAACATCCGTCAGGATTCCGACAGGTTGTATCACCATGTTCTTTCTATTCACTTAACGTGTTTGCTCCTGTATTTCTTCCCAGTCCTACGTGTTATGGAACTACATGGCTTTTAAATTCATCTCCCACGGATAGCACACACAAATGATGGATCGTAAAACGTCTCGTTCATACAGCATACTACACTTTAAATCCTTTTTTCGCTTAGTGGGGCGTGGAGTCCAGCTGGGTTCACTCGGCACGGCAGCCACTGATTGGCCTACTGTACCTGCCCCGGGTGATTATGATGATGGAGAATTTGGTGGAATGAAGATTGGCAGGGGAAACCGAAGTACTCGGAGAAAACCCGCCCAGCGCCACTGTGTCCACCACAAATCTCACTTGACCAGACCCGGGCTCGAACTCGGGCAGCCGCAGTGGGAAGCCAGCGACTAACCGCTTGAGCTACACTTTAAATAGTCATATAGGAATTTCATCAGAAGTCACAGAGTAGACTGCTGGTTCGTTCGTGACCTATCACAAAACATATGTTCATGCTGTTTGTTATCACCCAACAATTCGTTGCTATGATAACTCGAAATTAAGTAACTTTAGAGCTTTCACCTCAACAGTACATATATTGTGACGTGTATACCCCTTAATAGGCAACGGCTCTGTAAACACTTCCCGTAGCAATATGATATCCGTTGCTAGGTAACCGGTAACCGCCCCTCCTTAACAATATAGGATGTGTTTTCCGTGGCGTCCGTGCCGAGGTTATATAAAGGGACAAAGAAGGTCGCTTGGAGAGGGAAGACACCCGTGTGGAGGCGGGGTCGAATACCTCCACCGTGACCATGCGAGTCGTAGGAGGCGACGAAAAGGAAAGTCTCAAATCTGAGACAGTAAAATGGGTTCGCGAGTCACAACGGACTCAGAACCGAGAAAGACTGAACTGGCAAGGGCCAGCAGCATATACAAAAGGCAGATCCATCCTCTCGTCAGAGAGGGCGCCCCACAAAAACCAGACTGTAAATGCCAAACAGTAATAAATATCTGGTCATGAGCCCCAGATGGGGCTCGATACCAAGACTTACTGACTGACTGATCGTCAGTCTCAATGTGACTTGGACTTGGACTTGGCTTGAAGAGGAGAGACAAAATAGTCGAGTCGGAAGTGAAAGGTCAAGTCTATTTCAATCCAATTAAATTATTAATTAATTAATTAATTTGGTGGAGTCTTCGGAAGTGGCAGCAACAGAATAAGGCCAAAAAATGGAATTAGGCAGTGAAGTGAAGAATTCATGTGTGAGTTCAAGTGCCAGTGAAACCGTGATAAATACGTTACTAGGATATGACTAGTGAAGACTGAGAATCCTAGTGCGTGTTTAACGGTGAACCGGATAGTGCCTGGATTAGTGACACCTCTGTAATTGCCTGTAATCCGGAACTGTGGAGTGTATGAAATGCAATAAATCTAATCATGCAATTCAAAACCCGTCTTATAAGCCACGCACCTACACACCTGACAATACGTGTATGTATACATACCGTCACATGATTCAGTGACTACAGATGGGGTTTGGGTTGGTAATTTGGTAACTGGAATTAATGAGCACTTACAGATCATAACGACATAACATAACTATAATGTTAACGCTAATTCACACAATCTGCAGTTTACTACAGCCTTCTCAGTCTACTGTATCTTCACCGGTTGTAGCCTGGTAACGGCTTCCAACGCGATAGCTTCCTCAGCTTCCGTGTCCACGCCCATATTTATTACTATTTGACAGTTACGGTCTTGTATTTTGTGGGGCGCCTCTCTGACGAGAGGACGGGTCTGCCTTTTGTATATGCTGCTCTCCCTCGCCAGGGCAGTCTTTCTCATGTCTGAGTCCCTTGGGACTCACGACCATCTTTTACTGTCTCGGATTTGAGACTTCCCTTTCCGTCTCCTCCTACGACTCGCAGGGTCACGGCGGAGGTATTCGACCCCGTCTCCCTCCTGCCTCGTAATAACAGCTGCTCCTCGTTAAATACCGTCGGCCCGGACAGCACAGAAAACACATTTCCAAACAGCTCTTCTATTGTTAAGTCACGTACCTATTGCACGGGCCGCGTAGAGAACACCGTTTCCCAGTTACGAATCGCTGCTGGTCCTTTCCTATTAACGGCTGCTGTATAGCTACTTATTTCGCCGCTGTTGCCTAGCAGGGGGTCTAAATGCCACGATATATATATACAGGGTGATTCAGAAAGATGGACACAATTTCAATTGGCTATATTTCCTGAATTATATGTTGCATTTGAATTCTGTAAATTACGCTTGATTATACATACATGGATGTTTATAGATGTTCAATGTGCCCCCCCCTCCTCCGACTGCACGGATAACATCTAGACGGTAGCTGAATTCATCCTACACTCGATGACAAATATCTTGCGTCACTGAGTTCACCGCAGCTGTGATACAGTTTCTTAGGTCATTCAAATTTGTGGGAAGAGGTGGTACACGCCACACAGTTGTTTGCGATAGTCCAAGTTCTCTACTAGCACTACGGGTTGACTTCATTGGGCTGCGCTCAAAGTTCACTCGAATGCACTCCACGTTCTCCTCCGATACACGCGATCGGCCCGGGACGCAGTGATGGAGGGCACTAGCGGTAGTACTAGAAACTTTGTAACATCTACTATTTTGAATTGTTTTGAATTGCAGTACACAACACACAGCACATAGGAAACATCTAACCATAAGCCATACAACCTCAAGCTGACATCTCCCATCTTCGGGATGAATCAACAAGGAGGAGCTTAACATTTTACTTCAAATGTTTTAAATTTTAAATATTTTAACATTGGCGTTTTAATTTGAGGGCAGTTTCGGATGGAATGTGCGAATTGAACGTGCATTCAACAATCCTAGCAAGTGTTGTGCTTTTACACGTCGACATATTGTAGCAGCGTCCACGCAGCAAATATAACTGTGTACATCTTAAACAACAACAGTGTTTTCATGATTGTACTATGTGCCTCTGATGATGGTTTTATTAAACCGAAACATGTAAGGCAGAAGTGATAAAGAAGTGACCTACAAATTGTTACACTCGACGGACTTTCTATTGACTTTGTAACATCCTCTTTCAAATGTACTTTACAGAATTCAAATGCAACATACAGTTCAGGAAATATAGTCAATTGAAATTGTGTCCATCTTTCTGAATCACTCTGTATATATATATATTGTATTGTGAACAGCCGTTGCCGTTCCAACTACGTTACCGTGTAATGTACTTCAATGAATTCACAATAGCTAAATAAATTATCGTAGTTCACATTGATCACTAATAAGTGACGTATCTCAGTTAGTCGAACAGTTAAGTTGTTTTAACTTGGAAATTCTGAAGGGGGCAGATTCTTGAAAAGACTGGGAACGGACTCCGTGCAGAAGTGACTTTTTCTGAGCCGGTAGACACCTCAGGGTCTCCAGTTCCGTCAGAACTTGCCTCCCTCAG
The DNA here is from genome assembly GCF_002891405.2 of Cryptotermes secundus. Lineage (NCBI taxonomy): Eukaryota > Metazoa > Arthropoda > Insecta > Blattodea > Kalotermitidae > Cryptotermes > Cryptotermes secundus. The sequence continues at coordinate 61,288 of NW_019720651.1, forward strand.
GATCCCTCTTCGATCCTTTTCGAAAACAAGGAGATCTCAGCGTTTGTTTTTTTTTTTGCGTTTCCCAAATCATCTACCTTCCTCAGGGAAATATAGACACTAAGCCCTCAACTGCACGACAGAAAGGTCTTTGATGGATAACAACGAAACCATCGATTCCAAAAATTCATACCCCAGAATTAACGACTGCACGAATCTGACAAATCTCAGGTTCTCAAAGAAAATTCGAGGTCTTGAAACTTCACTAGAATTCTAAGCGAAACGACCAAAAAGTGCAAGAATTGGATCCACCTTTTCCTGAAATTCTCCACGTAACAGGCCGTGGAGGCCCATAGGGTTGTGAGACGTCGAGGTTCCCATATTTTCTAGATAATCAGCTCATAGCTGGCAGTGAGGTTAAGTAAAGCTATCCCTGTAACAGGCCGTGGAGACCCATAGGGTTGTGAGACGTCGAGGTTCCCACATTTTCTAGACAATCGGCTCACAGATGGCGGTGAGGTTAAGTAAAGCTACCCCCGTAACAGACCGTGGAATCCCATAGGGTTGTGAGACGTCGAGGTTCCCACATTTTCTAGACAATCGGCTCACAGATGGCGGTGAGGTTAAGTAAAGCTACCCCCGTAACAGACCGTGGAATCCCATAGGGTTGTGAGACGTCGAGGTTCCCACATTTTCTAGACAATCGGCTCACAGATGGCGGTGAGGTTAAGTAAAGCTACCCCCGTAACAGACCGTGGAGGCCCATAGGGTTGTGAGACGTCGAGGCTCCCACATAGTGCGTCAACCGCCTACGCTACCGCGTGCCCCATGTTAATCACTCCAATTAAATTGGCGCCCATGCTCGGCGATTACAATGGAAAGGAGAAAAATCTTGCACCTACCGGGACTCGAACTCCGACTTCTCGATTATCCATCCCGTAGGTAGTCGCTATACCGACTGTGGATCCCGGTGAGACTGAAATTATTTTATGAATTAGAAAGTGCACAGTTTTGTGAGAATGTTCCCAGACTCCTGCTGCCCGTCTTGTGTGTGAAACCGAAGACGTTAGATCGGTTAGAAGCACTGACTTGAGACAGGGGACGCGGACATTTTGTTCACAGCGCCTTTCTGTTCGCACTGCTTAACAAACGGGAAGAGACGGAACCTTGAATCTCCCTCAATAGCCCTGGCCGTACACCAACACGCGACATCACCCTTTGATCAGTCCAAGGTCGTGTGCGCCTTTGACTTCTACAGTTTCTAATTTTATAAATTCAGAGTTTGTGTATATACACACATATATATATATAGGCGATTAAAAAGATGTTTAATACTTATATGGATTTTTTCTACTGCACGTTTTTCAATTGTGAATAAAGATTTGAAACGAAGATAAAGCTGAAACCGACGTATGATTATTCTCATACTCGTGCATGATGGACAACTGTTCTCATAACAAAAATGTTTAAAAACCAATCCCCGTACGGGAAATGCTAGCTTTTTAACCAAAAAAACGTTCTTTATATCTGCGAAAATGTATTTCTGTTTATCGCGAACAATGTGTTCGAATGTGAAGGAAAGCGGACAACGAAAATTCCTCTTTCTGTGTTATATTCAAAACGTATATTTATCAGGGCTTATAAAAATCTGAACAGTTTAACTTAACTAACACAGAACGAACGCTGAACGTATACAATAATTCTCTGTTCAAATGATTGTCCACGCGTCTCTTCAGAATAAGAACCGAATTGTGTGCGATATTTGCTGTCCATAATTTTACACCTCACCGTTGTCGGGAGTGTGTGCAGTGAATTTGCTCCAGTCCATTAACTGACAGAGAGCCTGGATGGCTCAGTCGGTACAGCGACTGACTAGGAGATGGACGGCCAAGGGGTTGGAGTTCGATTCCCTGTAAGGACGCGAATTTTCTCCTCTCCACATTTTCCAGACCGATTCTGGGACCTACACAGTCCCTTGTAAAATGGGTACCGGGGGCTCTTTCTCCCGGGGTAAAGCGGCTGAAACGTGAAGTTCATCACTCACCAAATAGTGCCGAGGTCAAGAAAATGTTGATCTATACATCCACTCCCCCATACGTCTTCATGACGTAATTAGTTAAGCACAGGGAAAATGTTATTATTATGGCTCTGCAGTCCTTTGTTGGACCTTGGCCACTTTTTTCAGCTTATTGACCCTATACACAGTAGGTAGAACTCCTTGGACGGGGATCAGCCAGTAGTAAGACCTCTTACGTACACACAGAAAAAAACAAACGCAGTATAAACGCAAACAATACAGACGTCCATGCCTTAAGTTGGATTCGAACCTATGATCCTAGCGTCCGAGCGAGCGAAGACGGTTCATGCCTTAGACCGCACGGCCACTGTGATCGGTAGAGGCACGTTTACCTGTGCTAGGAGATATGGAGATGTTCACATTCTTGCACTGAGAAGGCGCCATATGACCATTCTTGCTGTTCGCAACATGCACTCACTTCCAGGAAATTCGCGTGTTCAGAGCGGTCGGCGTCGCCTTTTGAATTGTGACTGTTGACAGTTCTTGGCGTCCTTGAAACCCACGCTATGGCACTCATATATCACAGCTCTGCCAGAAACGTCTCTCGGAATTTAAGGTCCAAAGTCGCTAATCACCTGTAGTTCATTAGTGGTAAATTTAGGAATGCTCCCAGATTATAAACCAAATCAATAAGGAATATTCGAGAGGACAGAATTCCCCAAAAGACTGGATCTCTGAGGACACCTCTGCCCTCAGAAGAATTCAGTCCGCAGAAATATTCTGGACTTTAACTTTTGAAGTCCACAGACTCAAACATGTATTTCTCCTTCTAAATTATAAATTATAAAAACACTCTGGGATCATTCCGAGTTACTTAGCAGAGTGGAGTTAGTAAAGCAACTGTTAACTCACAAATAATTTAGAATGTATTACGCCGGAGAGTCAGGAAATGAGCCACAACCGGAAGTTGTGTAATGGACGCAAATAGGTTTTCTATGTGTATCCCTAGGTAGCAACATGGTCCAGTTTAATGACAGCCTAGGTAGCAGACGGGCATGGGCATGTTCAGAGGTTCGTTTCAGTAGTCAAAATGGTGACAGCGCTTGAGTGTAATACCGAAGAAAGGCGTTCTATTTTATCTTTTTTGTGTACAAAAGGTCTCACTGGAAAGGTTATTAATAAAGAAACGTCTTCTGTTTAAGGGGAGAAGTGTTTGTCGCTTAGAGCGGTTCACAACTGGGTGCATAATGTTTCGCTCTTGACGGGGTAGAAACGGAGATGCGGAAGTGGCAGAGACAACAGCCAAAAGACGTCTATGCTGCGGGTTTCGACGCACTGGTAAAGCGATGGGACACGTGTATCAATGTTGGTTGAGGATATGTCGAGAAATCAATTTTTGCAACTTTGAATACACATTTTTCTGTTTTGTTTTCATTTGTGACCTATTTATTGACTCTCCCTCATATTAAAGTGATCAGTAGTTAAGATCACTAGCTGAATAAACACCTGTATCTGACATTTTAATGTGTTTAATAAAGAATAATTTTTAAATGCAGATTTTTATCTTGTGTTGAATAAAGTGTAGCATCGCTGTTCTTCCTGTCCGAGCAAGGCATGTTGTGACCGCGGCATAAGATCTTCAGCCTACAGAAATCTGAGCAATGCCAGTTATATCCAATCAATCCTTACCAAAAAGACACAACCTCTAACTGCAAACACCCCTACTGTGTACAGTTACTGTGTTTCTGTACATTATAAATCGCCCTGCTTTTATTTAAAACACGACGTTTCGGAAACTAGATACTGTCTCCGTCTTAATTTGGGACTTGCTCAGTTGCACCCAATCGATAGAGCTAGTCCGTATCTCCGGACACCTGCGTCAACACAAGATAGGGTATATAAGCCAAGCGGAGCATGAACCATCTGCGAGAGTTTAGAAAAACATTAAGAATCTCCAGATACATGAGGCCTAGCATTTATGTCCATAGACTATTTCAGAGCTATTGTTGTTAAAATCAGTGTACTATCTGAATAGAAGTCATCAGTGTATAGACAAATCCTCTGTTTGGTATCAACATAAAAATAAAATTTTCACACATAATCTACACTGGACTGAGTTGTATGTAGTTTTCTGACTTCTGCTCCAATAGTGAGAGTTCAGATTGGAGAGATGTCGAAGTTGGGTTAACTGATCTGACGGTCTACCAGATATATGTGTGCGGTTTTCTTGCATTTCCTGCATGAGATGTCTTCCATTTTCCTTCCAAGCAATCTTGTTTAATGTAGCTGCCGTGTCTCATGACCTCAGTAGTTGATACAGCCTTGTACAATATAAAGTTTATAAGACACAAACACGAATGACATTTGTGATGGTTGAGGCTCTCATGCTGTTGAGGTTACTGTGTTCTGTGACGTAACATCCCTTTCTGATACAAAGTTACAGATTTTCGAAGTAACCTCTTACCTTCTTATTCGGAACAAAAGAGTGACATCTTCTACCCTGAGGATGGAAGCAATAACTTTCTACCATACGGCGCTCAGCGTCAAATTCCGGAAGACAGAGATATTATTAGTTAAATATTGTTTTATATATTTGTGTATTTATCTGCAGTTTATTTAAGATCATTATCTGTAGCCCAAAACATAGGGTCAAATTGTACCACAGTCAAAGAATAATGAATTGGAAACGATGTAAAAGGAAATATCACAGTCAAATTCGAGGTACTTGACGAAATAAACTGGAAAAGACCACAAAGATTTTCATCCAGGGTTGTCGTTCGAACTTCCAGAATATGAAGCAGTTATTCACTCTTTGGCGACGTTTCGGTCATAACAAAATTGGTAAAAATATAAATTTTTATCTTGCCATTACATACTCATCCCACTGCAATAACAACGCGCTGAACGCAACGTTTCAGCATCTGAACTCTCTTGTATAGCTTCAGGTTTCCATTCAGTCAGACCAGCGAATACTTTCAGAAATGAACGACTACTTTCATAACCATTTTCATCGACAGGTTCCCGGGCCATTATTATTATTTACTAGGCCTCTCACTGAGCAAGACTTATGCTCTTTTCATCCGTGACAACAGACCCACACAGCGTTTTCCTGTTACGTAACCGTTAATCACTTCGTTCTTAGAATTAATTCCAGCATATTAATCATAATTCAATTAAAGTCCATATTTCTTTACGTGCTTACATATCAGCCGCAAGATCAGTTATAAAACAAGCATGAACAAAGAGGTGAAAACATACAAAAGCACAACAAAGCAACTTGTGCATTCAGACAACAATAATTATAATAATTTAGTTAAATTCTACATTATGTATGTGCCGAGTCAAAAGCTATAAGATCAATTACAGACACAGCACAGTGTAGATACTGGTTACCACATTAACAACAAACACAACATAAAGACAAAAACATAATAATAATAATAATAATAATAATAATTTAGTTAAATTCTATATTATCTATGTGCCGAGTTGACAGCTACAAGACAAATTGCAGACACAGCATAGTGTAGATACTGGTTCTCACATGGACAAACACAACATAAAGACAAAAACAACATAATAATATTAATAATAATAATAACAATAATAATACAATTTTTAACATCTCAACAGCCCAAAGGCTAATGTTAACAAAGTCACAATCAGAATGGCAAACAAAACAAACATGTACACCCCAACAATGACAAGAAATAGGCAACATACACTTTAATCGGTGTCTCCTTGACAACCATTATACATTAAGAAGTGGTAAAAATTATGTTTATGACATATATTAATACTGGGCAAAGGAATATTCTAATAATTAAGAGTACACGTTATAAAGCAGGTTTAGGAGACGGGGGTTTTTTGTTCTCTACAAGATGAAGGGCATGTAACCGACGGATAATTTGTACTAGAAAAGCCACATTGGATGTATAAAATTCTCTAATATTAATAATAAAATAACAATTTAATTAGTTATTTACGTACATGCTCGCTCAACAGCCGAAAGGCCAAAGTAAGTAAGAGCAAGGGAGAAAACGAAACAGATACATACCCAAGAACAAAAGAACCGCAGCTGCTGAAGGTATCAGTGTTCCCCCTGTCTGGAGAGCTCTCCATGAACGATTGCTTTACCCGCACAACTTCACCAGCAACTGAGGGAATCTGGGTCAATCCGGGTCCTTTTCTCCATGGGCACTGGATTGCGGAAAGCCTCGATCAATCCGAACTCCTGATATGGAAGTCTTTGTGTTGAGAAGAGCACAAGAAGATCCCAGAATCAGCGTGCAAAGAACTGCAGCTGCTGAAGGTATCAGTGTTCCCCCTGTCTGGAGAACTTTCCATGAGCGATTGCTTTACCCGCACAACTTCACCAGCAACTGAGGGAATCTGGGTCAATCCGGGTCCTTTTCTCCATGGGCACTGGATTGCGGAAAGCCTCGATCAATCCGAACTCCTGATATGGAAGTCTTTGTGTTGAGAAGAGCACAAGAAGATCCCAGAATCAGCGTGCAAAGAACTGCAGCTGCTGAAGGTATCAGTGTTCCCCCTGTCTAGAGAGCTCTCAATGAACGATTGCTTTATCCGCACAACATCCAGCAAAGGCAAGCCCTCACTCATCCTGACCATCGTGCAAGGGCAGTGTTTTGAGAGTGACTTCTTGCAAAAGCTTTGTAAACATATTGTTTGTTGCAAACATCCTGTTTACAGATGAGACAGGAGCTTCCGAAATACCCATGTCTGCGTGAATGACACTATCTGCACCTCAGTGGCATCAGGACATCAGCGTCAATAGTCCATCAATGTCTGCGTGGGCAACTCAAATGACCAACTCTTAGCTCCAGTTGCCTTACCTACTAGACTAACAGGTGCAGTTAACACAGTATTTTGGTGAATGATTTATCAGTACTTTTGGAACATGTGCCTCTTCATCAACGACAACACGTGTGGTTCATACATGATGGGGCACCAACTCATTTAGTCAACATTGCCACACAGCACTTGAACCAGACTTCCAGTGTACAGTGGATAGAAAGCAAAGTCCTGCCGGGACTGGAACTCCGACCCCTCAGTCGTCCATCCAGTAGCCAGTCGCTATACCGACTACATTATTCTGCTAAATAATAATAATAACAACAACAACAATAATAATAAATACAGGGACCTGGTCCTCCAGGTTGCGAGCTGGACATCAGGCTGAAGACCTTGCTCTGTAAAATAATTACTGTTGCGAAATCCAAAGACGTGAAAACCGGACGGAACGAACAAGTCTGGCAGAATCTTCTAAGGAAGGCTTTGGCTCCAAAAGGGCTGTTCTGCCTGTGATGATGAACTGACTCCATGGAGCTGAGCCCTTCAAGAGAAGCTTGCAGTTGTGCAGCTACTCAAGAATTCCCCAAAATTGTATGGAACCCGAAGGTTCATTACCTTCCTCACAAGAGCCTTCCACTTGTCCCCTTCCTGAGCCAGATGAAATTAACAAAACTACAGAAAACAGATGAAAGGAAACGGGAAACAAAACAGACACTTCCGAAACGTCAGAAATCTTACCAAACACCTACACATGTTATAATAATGTAATTAATTCTTCATTTTTTACGTGCTATCGCAACAGACCAAAGGCCAGTTATAAATTACGCACGAGTTGACGTAAACGAGAGATAAGCAAACATGAAAACAAAAAGAACTAAATAAGATATATCTTAGATAATAATAAATTATATTATAATAATTATGATATTTACATGAAACAAATTTATTATTAAGAGTTGAGAGAAGAAATGTATATATTTATATTGAATGCAATATATATTTCGATAAATAAACAATGTAAAGTAATAATGTTAATAATCAAGCAGCAGAATCCTTTTTGAGAAGCTAACAGTCGCTCAGCTAGTCAAGTATTCCCAAGCGTTCTCAGCAGTCCGCTGTTGGTCTGTATTCTGAGCCAGGTAATTCGATTTCTCAGTATCCTGTCTCATTTATCCTTTTTACTATTATCCTCTCATCTATGCCCAGGTCTTTCAAGTGGTCTTTTAGCTTTCTGAAAAATCCTCTCCATGCATTTCTCATATTTCCCCAGCGTGCCACATTCCCTGTCCATCTCATCGTCATCTTAAATAATATTTTAAAGAAAGCAAAAACTATGGAAGCCGGTCACGGTAGCCGAGCGGTCTAAGGCATGCACTCTCTTCGCTCGCTCGGAAGCGGGGATCGTGGGTTCGAATCTCATTCAGGGCATGGATGTTTGTGCGCGTTTTTCTGTGTTTGTGTACAGGTAGAGGCCTTGAGACGAGCTGATCACCCGCCCAAGGAGTCCTACCGTATGTCTAAGATCTAGTAAACCGAAGTGAAACGGAGAGTTTCATGGAGGTAGGCCTAGGCCCAAATTGGGGCTGTAGCGCCAATGAAAAAAAAACTATGAAGCTAACCATTATGAATGAATTAATATTGATAAAAACTTATTTATAAATATAGAAAAATATTATTAATTTAGCTTCCTTCTTGTTTGTGGTTTTATTTGTTTTTGTTTACGTTTTTATGACGTTTTGAATGCTCCTTGGCTTGTAATGGTCCCCAGGCTGTTGAGTTCAGCTAGTAAATCAATAAGTTATTATTATTATTATTATTATTATTATTGAGTACTTTTCTCCCCCCTCCTGTAACTTCCTCCCCCATTGAGTCAAATATTGCCTCAACACTTTCCTTTCAAGGGCGCTCTGCCTATATAAATTACTGTCTATCGGAATATGACGCAATATAAGCTGGTCGATCGTTGCCGACGTTTCAGAGGAACCTGATACACCCAGCTTAATAATACCGCAATATGCTATGAACGTCGAGGTAGCATATTTCTCGGAAACACTCATAACTTTTTACCAGAATACACGGCGTCTTCCAAAAAACACTGATCTTCTTGAAAGAGAATCAATTTCCGAAACGGCTTTCATGAGCGGAAGGGAAAGAAACCTCGGGCGCTGGAGAACGTCAATGTATAATGTCAAGAGTAATATCTTACGGGACGTGACGCCGTGTATAGCACCAGATATTTGCGGACGTTTCGGCGTAACATAATATGCAAGGAACGAGCAGGAATCAATAGATTTTTTTCATTTTCCTGCTTGATTATGTCAGGTTGCTGGGCATATTTCTATTCTTATGGTGGAGGCAGCAGAGTCCTGAGGAACGTCGGTAATTTTGTATCTGAATGCACGTCATATCTTAGGAGATATTAATAGTAACGCCTGTCAGAACCTCGAGTCCACAATAATATAGGCCTAAATCATTCTTATACGCCAACAGAAATATTCACGTGCTTGTTTGTTGGGCCTGAAACACAAACCGAAGTGAGACAGAGAATGCTAAAGCCTCTGTCTCGCTGTATATCCCCATGGCTCTACACCCCTTGTGGGTCTTGGCCCCCTTTTCAGTTTCTTAATCCTATGCATAGTCGGTGGGACTACTCGGACGGGGGAACAGCCCATCGCAAGGCCGCTACCTACACACACAATAAACGCACAGACATCCATCCGTCTTATAGGATTCGAAACCACGATGGCAGTTTATGGGCGGGTGAAGACGTTTCATGATTTAGGGTGCCCATACACGTACGAGTCTGGTTCGCAAGTCCGACTGGGCTCGGGTTCCAATGAACCAAACTCATCCGCGTGTGGTGAAATTAATCCGAGCCCGGCTCCTCACCGAGCCGGACTCGTACGTGTATGGGCCGCCTTAGACCGCGCTGTCTCCCTATAGCCCCACAATATATCCAGGAAGCTATGGGTCCAACCTATCGACTAACGTCTGCAGATTCAAGACTCATAACGCTTTACCCTTCAATCATGAACTCTTCCGCTTTATACATTACCTGCGAGGGGCTTTACCGGTACAACGAGGGGGTGAGTACAGAATATGTTTCTGAGGGTCGACGCGTCGTGACGCCAGCGTCGACCGGTATAAAAGGATAGGCGTAGTCCAGGGAACACATTTGCTACATACGGAACGGACTCGCTACGTAAGTTTGTACAGTCGCCGTTTGTTTCGACGCTTAGCGTTTGACTGACGTCTGTAGTTGATCTGTTTGTGTCCTTGTCTCTCCTCTGGATAGAATCACACAGCTCCTCACGGGACACAGACAAGGTAAGGAAGATTTAAGGAGATAGTACATACCACTTGTTCATTGAACGAATACAATACTAAAATTAATATCAGCAGACGGCATGATCGTGTATGAAATATTTCAATTTTTTTTCTAAAACACGATACAGAATTAAATAGTAAGATTATAATAATATTAATTTATTTATTTTGCAAAAAGAAATGAAGTTCTTAAGTTTATTAGTGTGATGTTTACTCTCTCTTGGGATCTGACACAGTGTAGTCCGGTAGATATTTGTCGACGTTTCGGAGGAACCTCTTATCTCTCTTTCCTACCCAAAATATTTCATTTATTTTTGTAATAATCCAATTAAATTCCTTTATTTAAGCGCTTTCCAACAGTTAGTGGCCTATGACAGGTGATAACAACTAGGACTAGACTAACATTGAATCCTAGACAATCAACTAATAAAAGTAACACGATAATGACGTAACTCAGTAGAATTAAGTAAAATAAAATGTATCTTAAATGGAGAGGTTATGTTTACTGAAACCGTCCAGAAATTTGCAGATGCTGTTTGTAGCCGTGACGCGCCTTATTGAAGGGACATTGAGGCATTACTGACGGTAAAGGTGGAAACGTCTCTAAATTGCCTAGTGGGTACACGGAGACCAGCAGTGTCCATAACAGATCAAGCGTTAATATTGCTGTTGAAAACGTTAATAAGAAGTAAAGCTTCAAGATTTTGTCGCTTGAAACAAAGCGTTTGTAAAATGTAAACAATTCAACATTGATTCATAATTACAAAATGACTTTTGTTCAATAAATCGATTATGACAAGAGTGTTCAAACTTC
>NW_019720651.1:72250-74343 GCF_002891405.2 Cryptotermes secundus
ATAATAATAATTTCACAGGATACGGGATAGCTCAGTTGGTATAGCCACAAGCTACAGGCCAGACGTCCCGGGTTCGATTACCGGCAGTGCAAAGATTGTCTCCTCTCCACAGAGTCCAGGCAGAATCTAAGATTCACCCAGCCTACTAACTAATGGGTATTGGGACCCTTTCCTTGGGGAGGGGGGGAGAATAAAGCGGTAGGGGCGTGAAGCTGACCGCTCAACTGTATCTATTGTCAAGGTCAAGAATGGAGGAGCTATACCTCCATTTCCTCAAGTCTTCATGGCATAGTGCCTAATTAATTAAGTATAGGGACTTTACCCTTAACAATAGTAATAAATTCTCTAAATGGTAAATTACGAAGATGATAAAAATTTTTATTACTATTAAAAATTATTTACTGTTTTTAACCAATAAAATGAAACAATGATTTTGCCGAAACGTCAGATAACTTCAATGCTCCTAACGGAAAAGCCAAGGAAAGTAACAGAAGATAATAATGTAGCAGGATGGGAGGCTCTCACAGCCGTGTTTAAGATGAGTTATATCTCTTAGGACACGACGCCGTGTAGTCTGGTGAAAGTCAACCGACGTTTCGGAGGAATATATCAACTGCTTCATGCTGATTTCCTTCTAGGCTTATCCTTCGACCTGATGATGGAGGCGACATGTTATCCCGAAACGTCGATTGACTTTCAACGGCCTATGCAACGTTGCGAGTATATCCCAGAAGATGAACTTTTCATAATAATAATAATAATCGTGAATGCAAATCCTATCTTCCGTTTTACAAAGCCCAACTATAAAAAGCATTGGATTATTTACATTTCACAATTTGATTCATTTCGCAATGACGAATATGCTTTAAAAGTTTTTAATCCTGTATATTTATGAATTACATGAGCAGAACTTCACATAAATTTAGATGTATAAATCTACGAAACGTAACAAGGTTTCACTACAACAATATAAACATTGTCACGTGATTTAGTGACTACAGACCGGTTTTGCATTGATGGCCCGATTTATCGTACACTTTGATACAACGCGTGACTACACTTTACCGTTCACTATTACACACACTCTGTTCCACAGTCATGTCTTCATTGCCGTTGCTTGTTAGCGGTTTTGAACAACAGACGTTCCCCTTCCTCTGTGTTCCCGAACAGTACCCTTACTTCAGCTACCAGTTTGTCATAGTAATAGCCCACAACAACTGAACCGCAACTACCTCACCAACTAATTCACTAACCAAACCAACACAAATCCTATCGTAATTTCTCTTGCTTATAACATCTCGGGGCCGGTCACGGTAGCCGAGCGGTCTAAGGCATACACTGTCTTCGCTCGCTTGGAACTTGGGATCGTGGGTTCGAATGCCACTCAGGGCATGAAGGTTTTTGTGCGTTTTTCTGTGTTTGTGTACAGGTAGATGCCTTGCGACGAGCTGACCACCCGCCCAAGGAGTCCTACCATAAGTGTAAAATGTAGAAAAACCGAAGTGAACGGAGAAGTTCATGGAGGTAGGCCTAGGCCCACTGGGGCTGTAGTGCCAAGGAATAACATCTCGGCACGGATCGCAAAGAAAACACCGTTCCTCGGTCGCAGTTCACATGCCACTGCCTAGTAACGGCAGTTGTATAGTTTCTAGTTTCGCCGTAGTTGCCTAGCAACAGGTCTACATACCACAATAGATAGTAGAGTTAAGATCACTGTCTTGTAGGATGCAACACAGTGTAGATTGGTATGTAGGTACCGAAGTTTCGGAGGAAATGACTGCCTCCATCTTAAGGATGGAATCTTAATTTGCATGGGGGGAAGCGACCAATGACGGCAGAAGAAAAGCATGCGCTAGAAGCTAACCAATGGGAGCAGTGCATATCACTTATTCCGCTGTTACCTGTACAGCTTAATTTTCTGCCTTAAAGACTGAGGCAACAGGTTCCTCCGAAACGTCAGGAAGTTCGCACGCACCCTTCTTAATCACCATCGAGAGAACTTCAAGTATGATTTAAAATATTTCCTCATCACCTGACATCTTCGCAACCAAAGAAAGACAGATCTGGAAGTTTGTGACGGCAGTATGCTGATA
>NW_019720652.1:0-1328 GCF_002891405.2 Cryptotermes secundus
GCTAGCAAGATAGCAAACAAAGATAGCAAGCAAGAAACGCAAAGCCAGCCAGTTAGCAACGCAAATCTAGCAAGTTAGCCGCGCAAATCTAGCAAGCTAGGAACGTAAAATTAGCAAGCTATCAACGCAAAGCTAGCAAGCTAGCAACACAAAGTTGGCAATCTATCAAAACTAACCTAGCAAGCTAGCAACGCATATCTAGCAGGATAGCATGGTAGCAACGCAAACCTATTCAGCTGGCAACGCAAACTAGCAAGATAGCAACGCAAGTCTTCCAAGCCTGCAACACAAAACTAGAAAGCTAGCAAAGCAGTGCTAGCAAGCTAGCAACACAAAGCTAGCAAGCTAGCAACCATAAGCTAACAAGCTAGCAACGGAAAACTAGGAATGTAGCAACGCAAACCTGGCAAACCAGAATCGCAAACTGGCAAGCTAGTAACGCAAAGCTGGCAAGATAGCAAACCAAAGATGGCAAGCTAGTAACGCATATCTAGCATGCTAGCAACGGAATGCTAGCAAGTTAGCAACGCCAAGATAGCAGGCTAGCAACGCAAAGCAAGCAAGCTATAACTCAAAGCTAGCAAGCTAGCAACGCAATGATAGCAAGCTATCTACGCAAAGCAAGCAAGCTAGAATTGAAAGCTAGCAAGCTAGGAACGCAAAGCTACCAAGCTAGCAACGCAAATCTCCCAAGCAAGCAATGCAAAACTAGCAAGCTAGCAACGCAAACAAGCAAGCTAGCAACGCAAAGCTAACAAGATAGCAACGCAAACTACGCAGCTAGCAACGCATAGTTAGCATGCTAGCAACCCCAATGTAGCAAGCTACCAAAGCAAAGCTAGCAAGCTAGCAACGTAAAGCTAGCAAGTTAGCAACACAAATCTAGAAATCTAGCAAAGCAAATCTGTCAAGTGAACCGTCTGAAGACGATTCAAAGGGTTCGCCCCGTGAAAGGCGTCGTAGAATTGCAGTTAACCACAGCCAATGCTCATATATTTCTTGTAATGTTCTTTTTAAAGATGTCACGTGACCCTCCCCCTCTTTTTTCCTTCCTCCTCCTCTTGTCGTGGAAAGAAGACACGAACGATCGCTCTCTTTCCCTGGGTGGCGGTCGTGCAGGGTGGTTGTCCCTGCTCTTAGAAATTTCTGTTTGGTTTCCTTTTTTTTCAAAATTAAATTTATTTTCGGAAGTCAGCGCGGTGTGTCCCGGGAGAGGGCCCCTTTGCTGAGCTATGGAGCAATGGCGAGGCAAAGGTGTTTTTTTATAAATATATACGTATGGGTACCCTGTGACTACGTATACACATGTGAGTATTATTATTTTTTTT
>NW_019720652.1:3636-7695 GCF_002891405.2 Cryptotermes secundus
ACTTGAAACACGATTATGTGTATAATTTTATGGACGATCTGGTAGTATACTCCCGCTCCTTGGAAGAACACTTAGATCATTTGCAAGCAAGACCAAGCAAGCAAGCATCGTCATGTTAGCAAGGTAGCAACGCAAAGCTGGCAAGCTAGAAACGCAATCTGGCAAACTAGCAACGCACACCTGGCAAGGTAGCATCCCAAAGCTGGCAAGCTAAAAACCAAATCTAGCAAGCTAGCTACGCAAAGAAGCAAGCAAGAACGCAAAGCTAGCACGCTAGAAACACAAAAGTAGCAAGCTAGCATCGCATAGATAGCAAGCTAGCAACGCAAGGCTAGCAAGCTAGCAACGCAAAGCTAGCTATCTAGCAACACAAAATTGGCAAGCTAGCAACGGCAAGCTCGCAAGAAAAGAACGCAAAATTATCAACTAGGCAACGCAAACTAGCAAGATAGCAACGCAAGGCTACCAAGATAGAATTGCAAAACTAGCAAGCTAGCAACGCAAAGCTAGCTATCTAGCAACACAAAATTGGCAAGCTAGCAACGGCAAGCTCGCAAGAAAAGAACGCAAAATTATCAACTAGGCAACGCAAACTAGCAAGATAGCAACGCAAGGCTACCAAGATAGAATTGCAAAACTAGCAAGCTAGCAACGCAAAGCTAGCTATCTAGCAACACAAAATTGGCAAGCTAGCAACGGCAAGCTCGCAAGAAAAGAACGCAAAATTATCAACTAGGCAACGCAAACTAGCAAGATAGCAACGCAAGGCTACCAAGATAGAATTGCAAAACTAGCAAGCTAGCAACGCAAAGCTAGCAAGCAAGAAACGCAAAGCAAGCAAACAACGCAAAGCTAGGAAGCTAGCAAAGCAAAGCTAGCAAACTAGCAAATTAAGCTAGCAAGCAAGCATCGTCATGTTAACAATGTAGCAACGTAAACCTGGCAAGCTAGCAACGCAGCCTGGCAAGCTAGAAACGCAAACCTGGCAAGGTAGCAACACAAAGCTCGCAAGCTAGAAACGCATAACAAGCAAGCTAGCAGCGGAAAGCTAGCAAGCTAGCAACGCAAATATAGCAAGCAAGCAACGCAAAGTTATCAAGCTAGCAACGCAAAACTATAAAGATTGCAACGCAAAATTGCAATCTAGCAACGCAAAACTACCAAGCTAGCAACACCAAGCTAGCAAACTAGCAACGCAAATCTAGCAAGATAGCATCGCAAAGCTAGCAAGATGACAACGGAAAGGTACGAAGTTAGCAACGCAAATCTAGAAATCTAGCAAGCTAGCTTCTCAAAGTTAGGAAGCTATAAACGCCAAGCTAGCAATTTAGCAACACAAAGTTAGCAAGCTAGCAACGGAAAGCTAGCAAGCTAGAAACGCATAGCTAGAAAGCTAGCTACGCAAATGTAGCAAGCAACAAACGCAAAGCAAGCAAGCATGCAACGAAAAGCTAGCAAGCTAGCAACACAAAGCTAGTAAGCTAGCAACGCAATGCTAGCAAGCTAGCAACGCAAAAGTTGCAAGCTAGAAACGCAAAAGTTGCAAGCTAGCAACGCAAAGTTAGCAAGCTATAAACGGAAAGTTAGCAAGGAAGCAACGCAAAGCTAGCAAGCCAACCAAGCAAATTTAGCAAGCTAGCAACGCAAAGCTGGCAAGATAGGATCGCAAACTGTCAAGCTATCATCGCAAAACCAGCATACTATCAACGCAAAGCTTGCAAGAGAGCAACGCAATGCTGGCCATCTAGCAAAGCAAAGGTGGCAAGCTAGCAATGCAAAGCTGGTAAGCTAGCAACACATAACTAGCAAGCTAGCGGCAGGAAGCTAGCAAGCTAGCAACGCAAAGCTAGCAAACTAGCAAAGCATAGGTGGCAAGCTAGTAACGCAAATCTGTCAAGCTAGCAACGCATAAGTAGCAAGCAAGTAACGGGAATCTAGGAATCTAGCAACGCAAAAATAGCAAGCTAGAAACGCTAAGCTGGCAAGCTAGCAACGCATAACTAGCAACCTAGCAAGCTAGCAACGCAAAGGTTGCTCTCTAGCAACGCAAAGTTAGCAAGCTAACAACGCCAAACTAGCAAGGTTGGAACGCCATCCTATCAAGCTCGCAACGCAAACTAGCAAGTTATAAACGCCAGGCTACCAAGCTAGCTACGCTAAGCTAGCAAGCTAGGGGAGCAAAGCTAGCAAGCTAGCAACGCAAAAGATAGCAAGCTAGCAACGCACTGATAGCAAGCTAGCAACGCAAAGAAGCAAGCTAGAACGCAAAGCTAGCAAGCTAGCAACCCAAAGCTAGCAAGCTAGCAACGGAAAGGTAGCAAGGTAGCAACGCAAAGCTGGCAAGCTAAAAACGCAATCTGGCAAGCTAGCAACGCACACCTGGCAAGCTACAAACCCATATCTAGCAAGCTAGCAACGCAAAAGATAGCAAGCTAGCAACGCACTGATAGCAAGCTAGCAACGCAAAGAAGCAAGCTAGAACGCAAAGCTAGCAAGCTAGCAACGCCAAATTAGCAAGCTAGAAAAGCAAATCTAGCAAAGCAAGAAACGCAAAGCAAGCAAGCAAAAACGCAAAGATAGCAAGCTAGCATCGCAAATCTCTCAAGATAGCAACGCATATCTAGCAAGGTAGCAACCGAAAGTAGCAAGATATGAACGAAATGCTAGCATGTTTGCAACGCAAAGATAGCAAGCTAGCAACGCAAAGCTAGCAAGCAAGAAACGCAAAGCAAGCAAGCAACGCAAAGCTAGCAAGCTAGCAACGCAAAGCTAGTAAGATAGCAACCCAAAGCTAGCAAGCTAGCAACGGAGAGCTAGCAAGGTAGCAACGCAAACCTGGCAAGCTAGAAACGCAAACTCGCAAACTAGCAACCCAAAGCTGGCAAACTAGCAACGCATATCTAGCAAGCTAGCAACGGAAAGCTAGCAAGCTAGCAACGCATAGATAGCAAGAAAGCAACGCAAAGCAAGCAAGCTAGAACGCAGAGCTAGCATGTTAGCAAAGCAAAACTACCAAGCTAGCAACGCAATGTACCAAGGTAGCAACGAAATTCTAGCAAGCTAGCAACGCAAAGCAAGCAAACAAGAAAAGCAAAGCTAGCAAGCAAGCTACGCAAAAATAGCAAGCAAGAAACTCAAAGCAAGCAAGCAAGCAACGCAAATTTAGCAAGCTAGCAACGCAAAGCTAGCAAGCTAGCAACGCAAAGACAGCAAGATTGCAACGCAAAGTTATCACGCTAGCAACGCATATCTAGCAAGCTAGCAAACTAGCAACGCAAAGCTAGCTATCTAGTAACACAAAATTGGCAAGCTAGTAACGCCAAGCTAGCAAGGAAAGAACGCAAAATTATCAAGTAGGCAACGCAAACTAGCAAGATAGCAATGCAAAACTACCAAGATAGATTAGCAAAGCTAGCAAGCTAGCAACGCAAAGCTAGGAAGCAAGAAACGCAAAGCAAGCAAGCAACGCAAAGCTAGCAAACTAGGAAAGCAAAGGTAGCAAACTAGCAATTTAAACCAAGCAAGCAAGCATCGTCATGTTAGCAAGGTAGCAACGCAAAGCTGGCAAGATAGCAACGCAGCCTGGCAAGCTAGAAACGCAAACCTGGCAAGGTAGCAACCCAAAGCTGGCAAGCTAGCAAAGCATAACTAGCAAGCTAGCAGCGGAATGCTAGCAAGATAGCAACGCAAATATAGCAAGCTAGCAACGCAAAGTTAGCAAGCTAGCAACGCTAAGCTAGCAAGCTACAAGGTAAATCTAACAAGCTAGCAACGCAAAGCTCTCAAGCTAACAACGTAAGACTAACAAGTTTGTTACGCAAAATTAGCAAGCTTGCAACGCTAAACAAGCAAGCTAGCAACGCATAGCTAATTAGCAAGCAACGAAAATCTACCAAGCTAGCAACGCAAAGCTAGCAAGCTAGCAACGCAAAGCTAGCAAGCTAGCAACGCACAGTTATCAAGATAGGAACGCAAAGTTAGCAAGTTAGCAACGCAAAGCTATGAAGCTAGCAGCACATATCTAGCAATCTAGCAACGTAAAGCTATCTAGCTAGCAAC
>NW_019720653.1:0-2610 GCF_002891405.2 Cryptotermes secundus
AAATCTCATTAACTAGACTCAAAAACCTGGAAAACAAAGAGGTTTCGGACAATATTGTTCAGTCATGCAAGACAAGTGAACCTTAATTTCTGTGGAATTAAGGTTCTTTCATTGCCCCATAGGCATAGTGCCTAATTAATTAAGCACAGGGGCCTCCTTGACTTTACTTTGTGGTTTAGTGTGAACTGTTTCATTTATTTCAAGTTCTCAAATTATGGAATGTAACTGTGCTCATAATTTCTAAACCAGAATGCAGGGCAAAATCATGACATAAAGATAGCTAACAGATGATTTGAAAATGTGGCACATTTCAGATATTTGGGAATGACTATAACAAATTAAAACCTGATTCATGAGGAAGTTAAAAGGAGGCTGAACCTTTTGGCTTCTTGTCTGCTGTCTAAAAACATAAAAATTAGAACAGATTTTCACAACCTGTGGTCCACGATGATGGGACAAGTGGTCCACAAACAGACTTAAATTAAATTGAATTAAAAATTATCCAACCAAAACAAATTAAAATTAAATAAGCAAGTAAAAATTAATTATATCATTCTTTATTTGTTTAATAAAGGTTAAAACTTTGTTCAAAGATGATTCACTTTTAATAGTTTACTTCCAGTTTAATCAGTTATGTTTCCAATTGCATACAAAACATGCTTTTAGATTTATTATGTTATAAATGCCACAGTCTGTCCCAAATGTTGGTAAATGTTGGTTTAAAAAATAGGCCTACATAACTTAGTGGTCTGTAGAATTTTTTCAGACATTTTACTGGTCGTTGGGCTTAAAAAAGGCTGAGAAACACTGAATTAGAATATAAAAAGTATAATTATGGGTGTGAAACTTGGTCGCTGACATTAAGGGAGGAATATAGACTGAGGGTTTGAGGAGAATGTTTGAACCGAAGAGAGATGAAATGACAGGAGATTGGAGCAATTGCATAATGAGGAGCTTCATAACTTGTACTCTTCTCTAAGTATAATTAGAATGATTAAGTCAAGGAGAATGAGGTGGGCAGGGCATGTAGCATGAATGGGGGGAGAAGGGGAATGCATATAGGATATTGGTGGGGAAGCCAAGAGGGAAGGAGACCACTGGGAAGACCAAGGCGTAGGTGGGTGGACAATATTAAAATGGATCTTGGAGAGGATGGTATGGTATGGATTGGACTGATCTGGCTCAGGATAGGGACCAGTGGAGGGATCTTGTGAACACAGTAATGAACCTTTGGGTTCCATAAAATGCTGGGAAATTTTTGAGTAGCTGCAGATTTGGTGGCTCCTCAAGAAGGGCTCAGCTCCATAAGTACATCAAAGGCTGTAGTTAAATCTAAAAATATGCCCATAACTAACAGCTTATTATCTAATGCTTTCTGGATATCCTCTATGAAGGTTTTTGTTGCCATATTGGTAGGTTTCTTCTCTCTGAAGCCATTTTGAGCCCCAGATATCATGTTGTGTTCAAGTAGGTCAGTACTCTTTTATATATTAATATTTCATGAACTTTGAAAAGAACTGGAAAAATTGAACTTTGTCTATAATTGGAGATTTCTTGTTTTCCTCCTTTTTTGTGAATAGGCCAAACTTTTGCAATCTTCGTCAAATTTGGAAAGGTTCCAGAACATAATGAAATGTTACATACAAATGTTACTGGTTTACTGCTATACTGAATACTTTCTTTCACTAACCTTTCAGCTATTTTGTCCTAGCCAGCTGAAAATTTACCCTTTAGTTTCTTGGTTACATATAAAACCTCTTCTTCAGTAATTGAAGCAAGAAACATGGAATTAGAGATTAATATTTCATTATTAAGAGTGTCATGACCAAATTTACAGCCCATACAACAAAATCTTATCAACATCTTCTATGAGAAAAGCATTAAACTGATGAATATCCTGGGGATTTGAAACTAACATGGAGCCTATTTTTAAAGAATCATTTTGATTTGTTTTTTTTCATAATCCCCTGATTCCTTTTTTATTATTTGCTATGTTGCCCTGGTATGGTTTAGTGACCTTGAAATAACTGCCATTTTCTCTTTCGTGCTTCAGATATCACTTTCTTAAAAGTAATTTGGTATTTCTTCACATAGTTCAGTGTTTTACCACTTCTCCATTTGATATATGATGGGGTAAATCATTTATATATAATAAAATAGGAGCAAGCCCAAAATAGACCCTTGAGGTATTCGAGTTTTGTATTCCTCAGTGTAGAACTGTACCTATTCATAGAATATTTCTTGTTATTAGAGGTTATTTCTACATACTGAGAATGCAGTGTGGGATAGGATTTTAACCAAACATTAATTTTCCCTCTTATTCCATAATGATCTAATTTTTCAAGAAGTATATCATGATCAATAATAGCAGCTGCAAATGATCGCCTGTACAGTCCCAACAAAGGATTGACACGCAGATATGGCAGACTTATTTTTTCTGGAACCCATATTGATTTTCCGTTAAAATCTTAAATTTAATAATAAAAGACACCAATCTGTTATACCCTATTTTTTTGACAATTTTTTGAGAATATACATGACAGATATAGGTCTGTAATTACTAATTTCATGTCTATTACCCTTTTTATAAACAGGTCTAATTTTTTCAAT
>NW_019720653.1:2751-4559 GCF_002891405.2 Cryptotermes secundus
TCTAGCTTCTGAGATAAGAGTTTGACCTCTTCTTTCACTGTTTGTGGTGGCCCTTAGATCAGCACCTGGCTTTATGATCCTCTGGACTTCAAAATCATTGTCCAGGTTGTACGTTACCTTGGATGCACATGCTCTTCCACGGCTATCCCCCACGATTAAAATCCTATGCTGCTTCTTTTTTGGTGATGTTTGGTTTTTGTAGTGTTTTCTTGTTGATTCTCGGCAGAATTAAAGACCTGGGTTTCGCAGACTTCCCTATTGCAAGGTAATTTGTAGCGATTATTTATGATGGGTATTCTATAAATGTTTTCCCGTCTACCATTGGCAATTCTCTTGTGCTTTCCAGTCACTACATCAGTCCACTTTGGTTCGATTGAAGTTTGTTCACTAACGGTTTCACATAAACTTTCTGCTGATATAACCTCTTTCATTGACGGTCTTACGGATTTTGCTGAAGCGTCATTTAAATTCTTTATATAACAGCTTGATTATGAATTTAGATGAACTCAACTCTAGTAACGCTTCTTTTAACTGGCTTTCTAATGTGACACAATTATCACATCTATGAACAGCATAAGCTTGGTATTGACTAAATTGGTCGGAGCAAGAATCAAGCAAGACACCAACTGCAGCCATCCTGAACTTATTCGTAAATAACCGATATAGTTCATTTACATTCTTTTCCAAGTAAATTTCTTCCCATAATTCATTATTTAGCATGACCGAACTTATCTACATCCTCTTTAGAGAACTTTCTTTGCAGTACCCTTTTTAACTCTATATTTTGTGTTTTTATGTCCACTTGTAGGATCTGGGCTAGGTGGTCACAAAAACCCATATTTACAATCTGTATTTCTTATCAACTGTCTATTTGTAACCATGACATCCATCAAACATTCGTAACTACTGGTAACTCTTGTTGGTACAGTAGCTGTATTTATTAAATCATAAGATACCAGTATATTTTCAAGTGCCTGTACCTACTCATTATCTTGGAGGTTTATGTTCCAGTCTCCACAAATTAGTTTTTTTTTTTATGTATTCTGTCAACAAGTGTTCTTGGTTTGTCCAAAAAGTATGAACATCACTGTGAGGAGATCTGTAAATACAGATTAATAACCATTTCAATGCTACAGTTTGTAATGCAGATATCTCAAAGTGTTGTTCACAGCCTAGGTTATTAAGAGACGTGATTTCCCTAGTACTTAACTATTTGTTTATAAATATACAGGATCCTCTGTTTTTACAACCCTTCCTACAGAATTTACTAACCAGTAAAAAATTATTAATCTCAAACAAGTCTAGTTGGGCTTCTGCCAACCAATGTTCTGTAAAGCACCAGGCATCTATACTTTGTAAACTAGTATTTAAGAGGACTGATAATTCCATTCGATATCGTGTAGAATTTCAAATTTATTTCTTAAATTCAACTTTACTCTCCTTTCTCATTTTTGGTTATTTATAATTTGTCTAGATCTGTCCATAAAAAATTGAACTTTTTATTGGTATTTTACAGAGTCGTTTTGGCTGAAGCTCTGTTCGATTATTAAGTTTGAAATCATCTCCTTCCACGCTCATTATTTATTGTGTTTTGTATATGCCTTCCAAACATGAAACATTCTTCACCTGTGATGTTTCACAGTTGTCTGAATGGATCCAGTAAATTTTTCTTCTTTCCATTTAATCCCAACTGAAGTGTTTTTCACATTTGCGATATTTTTGCACCATAACTTCTTTACCTCTCCCATTTAAATGCAAAGCATGATTTGTATATAATTCCAGACAGTTTTCCACTTCAAGAAAATGAA
>NW_019720653.1:5747-9730 GCF_002891405.2 Cryptotermes secundus
GGGCGCTGGAGCTGGTTCTGGCGGTGGAGTTGGCTCGGGTGCTGGAATTTCTTCTAGTCCTGGAGTTAATTCGGGCGGTAGAATCGGTTCGAGTGCTCGAATTTGTTCAAATGCTGAATTTAATTCGGGCGCTGGAATTAGGTCGGATGATTGTAATGAGGGAAAGTATCCTCCTTTGAAAATTCCCGCAGGAATTGCTAACATTGCAATGCTGAATACGGTAATTAATATACTCTTATTTCTCTCCATTTTTTGTTTGCTTATATCTGTAAGCTTGAAAGTAAATAGATCTCTTTCCTGTTTCTTCCTCACAAGGTCTTCTGACACCAGTTATCTCGTGTTCGTCACTGTCTTCTCTCTGGCTTCACAATTCGCACTCTCACTCTGGATACCAAGCACATACTGGCTCACACCCCCCTCAGCCGGCCTTTTATACTGCTCTCTGCTGCCACGTAGTCACAGCGGTGTCCCCTGTTACGTCACAGTGTGAAGTGCTGTTTCGTTACCGCGCGGGGTGCCACGTGGCGATGGCGCTGTGTTACGTGGCCTGTTACGTGGCACAGGCAGCGGATCCTATGCTGTTACAGTGGTCCAATGTCACAGTTGTTCTGCTGTTACGTCACCGCTTACAACGAGTATTACCGCGTCGTTACAGTCTTGTATATGTCATTTGGTCACTCTCAGATATATAACTTTAAGCCAAGACTACTACTACAAAAAGATTGTCTGTAGAAATAATGATTAAACCCAAAAAACTAATCGTGTAATTAGTGATTTATAGTACCGGCTGTACCATATTTTAGCCACTGTCATAACCACACTTTTAAGTCATGACGTCAGGTGCCAAAAAGGATAATCCATATGAATTACGAACAAAAATAATCATTGAACTATGCAATTAACAATTTAAGGCACGACTTCAGCCGCCAAAAAGGAGAATTTGATGCAATGAGGAATAAGCTATGTTCTCTGCAAGGTTAAGTGACAACTGTTTTTTTTTTTTGGGAGGGGTCAGCGTTTTTATTGGTCATTGTGTCGTAGTCAAGATAGAATATATATATATATGAATTTATGTTATAGTTTCGTCTTACAATTACTTTGTGGTCAGGGTGCCTTGATTATACGAACGCGACGAACCCTCCCCGCGCAAAGTACTTTGATCTTGATGGTCGTTAATGGTCGTGAAAACGTCGTAGGGTTTTTTTTTTAGTTTCTGCTGTTTTCGCCGTAAATTCGCAAAGAGGAATCAAGTATTAACTTGGCTATTTTAATTAATCCGTCACGTGAACATACAAAATGTATTGTACTAATGCTTTTAAATGGCAGTATGTTATTTGGACATATGCATTAAGTGAAAGTTCATGAACGTTGGTGAAAAGTTTTTGTATTTACGAGCACCATTTTTTTGTTGTTGGTAATTTGCGGTTTGTTCAGCTGCTCCGTTGGTAACTTAGATCGCTTAGATCTTGTAACGTAGTGTAGGGCATATAGAGTTATTACAGTCTGTTTATAACGCTTATAAACGCCGGTTTATAACACTTTATTATCGATTACATG
Organism: Cryptotermes secundus; assembly: GCF_002891405.2. NCBI lineage: Eukaryota > Metazoa > Arthropoda > Insecta > Blattodea > Kalotermitidae > Cryptotermes > Cryptotermes secundus. The sequence continues at coordinate 7,305 of NW_019720653.1, forward strand.
TTTGTTGTGGAGGCAGGTAAGACATTACTTTAGAGATAAGTTGGCATTAAAATATCTGTGGATAATGCCTCCTTCTCGGTTGATATTGGAGGTAAGAATAGGTTACTTAAGTCCCATAAAACATTCATGTAATTTGTTTATTTCTTTGCTGTTTTCCCCACTTGACCTTGCTTAGAAATGTGTTTTGCATGCACTTTTCGGTTTCAGTTTTCAAGCACTACACAAAAATATGTTTGTTCCATTTCGTTTTTTAGCATGGGAGACGGAAGGAATAGGATGTCAGAATGTAGATCAGGACGAATGTAGGTGGTGGTTGTGAACACAATAATGAACCTTTCATTTCGATTAATGCAAGGAATTCGTTGATTAACTGAGAAGCTGTCAATTCTCAAGAAAAAATCTGCACAGTGCAGGTTGCTTTTTCATGGGAAGGAATGGGGCATCATGTCATGATTTGGGGTTCATGAAATTTAACCAGTTTAAGCATAACCTGAGTCAGCCCAATTCTTATCCTCACAATCATTATCTTAACAGTTTTTATGAAGAGAGTGGTCATCTGGGCTGTAACACTGTAGTTTCAAATACAAACATTACAGCATAGAAGGCTGTTCCCTTTATATTCAGTGCCATTAGAATCTCTAGTCCAAAATGTTGGCCTACCATCTACATAATTGTCCCTTCCTTTTTTGATTTTCAAACCAAAATTTGGTATGCAGGATTTGTGGTTCTCATAGTGGTGGTAATGAAGAATTCTGTCTTCTGAGATATCTGTGTAGTTGGTTGAAAGTCAACCAACATTTCAGAGGACATGTCACCATCATCTTCAGGGGTGAAGAATGAGCCGAACAAGAATCCAGCATGAAAGTATTGATTCTGTAGTATATTTCATGTATGAATGAAAAGTCTGCAGTCTGTTCTCTGTTCCCACAATCCTTCCTTTTTGATTTCTTGCCAGCTCTTTCCTTACATTTTGCTGTTTTTCAGTAGCTGGCTGAACCATCTTGTTCAGGGGCATCCCATAGGCTTCTTGCTTTCAAATTTTAATTCTGATGCCCTTCTCAGTATCCCTGTTTTTCTTCCCCTTTTCTTGTACATAACAAAACCTGTTTCTCCTTCCACTATGTTAAATTTTGAACTGCAGCTGTTCTGTTCTGTTTGTAATTATATTTATCCCTTTTTTAATTTTCAGTCTTTTTATGTATTCATGAAGGTTGCAATATTTCTTGTCCATATAAGCCTTGATTTGATCACCTTTACAGAGTTATCTAAGGAATATGCATCAAGAAGTTCCACAAGAGCTTTGCATAGAAGGGCAAACAGAAAAGCAGATCCTGCACCATTGTAATGTTAATATGATCTATCTGTGATTACTAATGACATATACCAGTCATTACTGACTTTCTGCATTTTGATATAGCTATGATGAGTGATTGTTTCAGTATTTTTTATTGCTAGTGGGGTGGGACTAAGTCCCTTGCACTGCGGCCACTTCTGGCCTATTGTACCAGTCCCAGATGATAGGTGAGGGTGATTGTGGAGCAGTTGGCGGAATAAAGATTGGCAGGGGAAACCAAAGTACTCTGAGAAAACCTGCCCCAGCGCCACGTTGTCCACCACAAATCCCACTTGACTGGACTGGGGATAGAATCCGGGCTGCCTCGGTGGAAAGCCAGTGACTAACCGCTTGAATAAGTAAAGAATAGCAGCGGCACGCACACAGGGAGACTACACAGAATAACACCTGTACAGTGCTGGAAACAAGAACTAACCGCTGCAGCACTATAGATATAGGGCGAGTAACCCTGACAATTTTAAATTTTAAAATTTAGAGAAAAATTTTAAAGGATTTTAAAATTAGAATGAAAGATTATATAGTGCTAATTCAGGAAAATCAAAATTAACGTGTGTAACAAAAATAATCTATAAACCAGACAGATATCAACGAAGTAGATGTTGATAATAACAGCGGAAGGATCAATGTGTTTTTAAATGTTAAATTTTAAACTAAGTGCAGTGTAACAGCAACGTGAGTGTATACACCTGATGATGGCCGTTTGAGGCCGAAATATGTAGTGTAAAGGAGAGCAAGATCAAAGACATATAATATTGTAAACAGTTAACCATCATTTTGGAGGAACATGCTGTCTGCATCTTCAGGGCAGAAACAGATGTGATGCTGTGTACTCTGGATAATTACCAACATTTTATAGGAACCTGTGCCTCCATTCTGAGGATAGAACAAGTGTGTATTGGAGTGATGTGGTTTTTGGCCGTTAGCACAGTAAGTGTATCAATGAAACCAATCTAATATCACTGTTACCTTGGTTTTATATAGTGACATGATACACAACAGGATGCAAACAGTAAAATGTAGAGGTGTGTTGTGATGCTGTGTAGTCTTGCAGATAATTGGCAACTTTTTGGAG
>NW_019720653.1:9997-10521 GCF_002891405.2 Cryptotermes secundus
TTTTTTTTTTCAGTGTTGTCAGGAAGAGCTGAAGACACTAATGGAAACAACGCATCGACAGAGACAGAGGAATAAAAGTGAAGGGTTCAGATTTTTTCCCCAACTCCATATTGGTGCCCTCCATATTAAAACCAGTCATCATATTGTTCTTCATTTTCCTGTTCCAACAATTATCAGGAGGTTATGTTATCATATTTTATGCCGTCCATGTTTTTAAGATGGTTGGAGGAAATTTTGGATCAGGATTTGATGAATATGACGCACTTGTATTTCTGGGATTAATAAGGTGCGTTGTATTTTACACGTATATGAGTATTATACCCATCAGAATATAGATATGAAATTTTACTTTTGCTAAAGAACAGATACAACAGATTACTTGCATCAGTTGATATTGATCTGAATAACAATATCTTTCCTTCTGTTACATATTTATAATGAGTATTGTTGCAGCAATAGCTTCCCATAGATTTTGTCGCCGGCCATTGAATATATTGTCAGGACTAGGGATGTGCATTACAACA
>NW_019720654.1:0-569 GCF_002891405.2 Cryptotermes secundus
GTGTTCACACGAGCCATTCACAGGCTCCTGTTCTGAGCCAGATGATTCCAGTCCTGATCACGACATCCTATCTCTCAAGATCCACCCACCTACGTCTTGGTCTTCCTAATGGTCTCTTACCTTCTGACTTTCCCACCAACATCCTACATGCAATCCTCTTCTCCCCATTCATGCTACATGCAGTGCCCCTCTATTCCTCCTTGACTTCATCATTCTAATTATACTTGGAGAAGAGTACAAGTTAATGAAGCTCATCAATATGCAATTTTCTCCAACCTCCGGTAGCTTCATCTCTCTTCGACCCAAATATTCTCCTCAACAACCTGTTCTCAAACAACCTCAGTCTATGTTCTTCCCTTAATGTCAGAGACCAAGTTTCGCACACATACAGAATCACAGGTAAGATTATAGTTTTGTCAGTATCAGATGTTCAAATTAAAATCGAAGGTTCATGTTGTGATTTACGGATGTAAATCTTATGCCTTCTACTCGAAGATTCCTCTGAAAAGCTGGTAACTAGCTACCAGACTACACGGTGTTATAATAGGGCTATGAATCTTCACCGACGG
>NW_019720655.1:0-4740 GCF_002891405.2 Cryptotermes secundus
AGCAATCTAGCAACGAAAAGCTAGCAAGCTAGCAACGAAAAGCTACCATGCTAGCAACGCCAATTTAGCAAGATAGCAAAGCAAAACTAGGAATCTAGCAACGCAAATCTAGCAAGTTAGCAACGAATATCTATCAAGCTAGCAACACATATCTAGAAATCTAGCAAGCTAGCAACGCAAAGCTAGCTAGCTAGCAACGAAAATCTAGCAAGCCAGCAACCCCATGCTAGCAAGGTTGCAACTCCAAGCTAGCATGCTAGAAACGCAAAGATAGCAAGCTATCAACGGAAAGTTAGCAAGCTAGCAAAGCATTACTAGCACGCTAACAAACTAGTAACGGAAAGCTAGCAAGTTGCAAGGCAATGTTTGCAAGCTAGCAACGCAAAACTGGCAAGCAAGCCACGCAAATTTGGCAAGCTAGAAAAGCAAACCTGGCTAGCTAGCAACGTAAAGCTGGCAAGCAAGCAACGCAAAGCTGGCAAGCTGGCAACGCAAACAAAGCAAGCTAGCAACGCCTATCTAGCAAGGTAGCAAGCTAGCAACGGAAAATCTTGCATGCTATCAACGAAAAGCTAGAAAGCTAGCAACGCCAAGCTAGCAAGTAAGCGAACGCAAACCAATCAAGCTGGCAACGCAAGCAAGCTAGCAAAGCAATGCTACCAAGCTGGCAACGGAAAGCAACAAGCTAGCATTGCAAAGCAAGCATGCAAGAAAAGCAAATTAAACAAGCTAGCAACGCAAAGCTAGCAGGCTATGAAAGCAAAGCTAGCAAGTTAGCAACGCAAAGCTGGCAAGCTAGCAACACAAAGCTAGCAAGCTTGAAACGCCAAGCTAGCAACCTAGCTACGCAAATCTAGCAAGCAACAACGCAAAGCAAGCAAGATAGCAAAGGAAAGGTAGAAAGTTAGCAACGCAAACTAGCAAGCTAGCAACGCAAAGCTAGCAATCTAGGATCGAATATCTAGCAATCTAACAAGCTAGCAACGCAGAGCTAGCAAGAAAACACCGCAAAGCTAGCAAGCTAGCAACGGAAATCTAGAAAGCTAGCAACATCAAGCTAGCAAGCTAACAAGGCAAAGTTAGCAAGCTAGCAAACAAAGCTAGCAAACTTCAAAGCAAAGCTACCAAGGTAGAAACGCAATGCTAGCAAGCTATGAACGCAAAAATTGGAAGTTAGCAACGCAAAGCAAGCAAGCTAGCAACGCAAAGCTAGCGACCTAGCAACGCATAACTTGCAAGCTAGAAACCTATCAACGTAAAGCTAGCAACCTAGCATCGTAAAACTGGCAAACTAGCAAAGCAATGTTGGCAAGCTAGAAACACAATGCTGGCTAGCTAGCAAACCAAACCTGGAAAGCTAGCAACGCAAAGCTGGCAAGCTAGCAACGCAAACTGGCAAGGTAGCAACACAATGCTACCAAGCTAGAATAGCATAGATAGAAACCCAGCAAAGCAAATCTATCAAGCTACGAAGATAGCAACCAAAAGCTAGCAATTTAGCAACGCAAATCTAGGAAGACTACAACGAAAGCAGGCAAGCAAGTTACGCAAAACAAGCAAGCTAGCAAATCAAAGTTAGCAAGCTAACAACGGAAAGCTAGCAAGGTAAGCAACGCAAAGATAGTATGTTAACCACGCAAATCTAGCAAGAGGGCAACGCAAAGCTAGCAAGCTAGAGAACTAGAAAAGCAAATCTATCAAGCTAGCAATCTAGCAAACAAATCTAGCAAGCTAGAAACTCAAAGTTCTCAAGCTGGCAACGCAAAGCTTGCAAGGTATAAACGAAAAGCTATCAAGTTATCAAAGCAAATCTAACAAGTTAGGAATCTAGCAACGCAAAGATAGCAAGCTAGCAACGCAAAGCTTGTAAGCTAGCAACGCAAAGATAGCAAGCTAGCAACGCAAAGCTAGCAAGCTGTATCGCAAACTAGCAAGCTAGCATCTCAAACCTAGCAAGCTAGCAACGCAAAGCTAGCAAGCTAGGAAAGCAAAGATATGAAGCTAGCAATGTAAAGCTAGCAAGCTTGCAACGCAAAGCTAGCAAGCGAGCAACGCAAAGCTAGCAAGCTTGCAATCAAATCTAGAAAGCTAGCAACGCCAAGCTAACAAGGTAGCAACGCAAAGCTAGCAAGCTAGAAACACAATGCTATCAAGCGAGCAAGCAAGACACGCAAAGCTAGAAAGCAAGCAACGCAAAGCTACCAAGCTAGCAACGCAAAATTAGCAAGCTAATAACGCTAAGCAAGCAAGCTAGCAACGAAAAGCTACCAAGTTAGCAACGCAAAGCTAGCAAGCTAGCCACGCATTTCTAGTAAGATAGGAACTCATAGCTAGCAAGCTAGAAACGAAAATATCGCAATCAAGCAAGCTAGCAAAGCAAAGCTAGCAAGCTAGCAACACCAAGCTAGCAAGCTAGCAACGCAAAACTACCAAGCTAGCAACGAGTATCTAGCAATCTAGCACCGCAAAGCTAGCAAGCCTGAAACGCAAAACAAACAAGCAAGCAAGCAAAGCAAAACTAACAAGATAGCAACGCGAAAATAGCAAGATAGAAACGGGAAGCTAGCAGGCTAGCAACGCAAATCTAGCAAGCTAACAACGGAAAGCTAGCAAGCTAGCAACACAAAACTGGTAAGCTAGCAACTCAAAGCTGAAAAGCTAGAAAGGTAGCAAAGAAAATGTAGCAAGCTAGCAACCAAAAATAGCAAGCTAGCAATTCAAAGCAATCTAGTAGGAAACGCAAAGCTAACAAGATATCAACGAAAATCTAGCAAGCTAGCAACGCAAATCTAGCAAGCTAGCAACGGAAATCTAGCAATCTAGCACCGCAAAAATAACAGGCTAGCAAAGCAAAGCTATCAAGCTATCAACGCAAAACTAGCAAGATTGCAACGCAAACCTTGTAAGCTAGCAACGCAAAGCTGACCAGCTAGCAAGCTAGCAAAGCAAACCTTGCAAGCTAGCAACCCAAAGATAGCAATCTAGCAAGCTAGCAACGCAAAGTTATCAAGCTAGCAACTCAAAGCACAGTAAGAAGCAATGCAAACTAGCAAGCTAGCGATAAAATTCTAGCAATCTAACAAGCAATGCAAAGATAGCACGCGAGCAACGCAAAACTAGAAATGAGCAACGCAAGCTAGCAAGCTAGCAACACATGCCAACATGTAAGCAAGGCAAATATAGCAAGCTAGCAACCCAAAGATACCAAGCTAACAAAGCAAGGCTAGCAAGCTAGCAATGCAAAGCTAGCAAGTTAGAAAAACATATCTAGCAAATTAGCAAGCTAGCAACGGAAACTAGCACGCTAGAAACACAATGCTAGCAAGCTAGCAACGCAAATCTATCATCCTAGCAACGCAAATCTATCATGCTAACAAGCTGGCAACGCAAAAATAGCAACATACCTCGCAAAGCTAGCAAGCTAGAAACGCAAAGCTAGCAACCTAGCTTAGCAAAGCTAGCAATCTAGCAACGCAAAGCTGCCATTCTAGCAACGCGTAGCTAGCAAGCTAGCAACGCAGGGCTAGCAAGCAGGAAACGCAAAGCAAGCAAGCAAGCAAAGAAAAACTAACAAGATAGCAACGCGAAACTAGCAAGATAGCAACGGGAATCTAGCAGGCTAGCAACGCAAAGCTAGCAAGCTAGCAACGGAAAGCTAGCAAGCTAGCAACGCAAAAATAACCGGCTAGCATCGCGAAGCTATCAAGCTACTAACGCAAAGCTAGCAAGATAACAAAGAAAAGCTGGCAAGCAAGCAACGCAAAGCTGGCAAGCTAGCAAGCAACAACTCATAGCTAGTAAATTAGTAAACCAAAGCCAGCAAGCTAGCAACGCAAATCTAGCAAGCTAGCAACGCAAATCTAGTAAGATAGCAAGCTAGCAACGCAAAGCTAGCAAGCGAGCAACGCAAACCTAGGAAGTTAGCCACGCAAAGATAGCAAGTTTGCAACGCCAAGCTAGACAGCTAGCAAGGTAAATCTAGCAAGCTAGCAACGCAAAACTACCAAGCTATCAACGCAAAGCTAGCAAGCAAGAAAAGCTAAGCAAGCAAAAATCAAGATAAACAAAACTATCAAGATAGAAACACAAAGCTAGCAAGGTAGCAACGCAAAGCTAGCAAGCCAGCAACGCAAATGTAGCATGCTAGAAAAACAAACTTGTTTACAATCTAAGCAATGCTGGCAAGATAGCAACTGAAATCTGGCAAGCTATCAACACAAAGTTGGCAAGCTATCAACGCAAAGTTAGAAAGCTAGAAACGCATATCTTGCAAGTTAGCAAGCTAGAATCGGAAACTAGCAAGCTAGCAACAAAATGCTAGCAAGCTAGCAACGCGAAGCTAGCAAGCTACCAACGATTATCTAGCATGCTAGCAAGATAGCAACGCAAAGATAGCAAGTTAGCAACGCAAATCTAGCATGGTAGCAATCTAGCAACGCAAAGATAGCAAGCTAGCAAACGCAAAGCTGGCAAGCTAGCAACACAAAGATATCATGCTAGAAAAGCAAAGCTAGCAACCTAACAACGCAAATCTAGCAAGCTAGCAACGTAAAGCTAGCAACGCAATGCTAGTAAGATAGCAACGCAACGCTAGCAAGCTAGAAACGCAAATCTAGAAAGCTAGCAACGTCAAGAGAGCAAGCTAACAATGCAAAGCTAGCAAGCTAGCAAAGCAGAGCTAGCAAGTTTTCAAACCAAAGCTACCAAGCTAGCAAAGCAAAGCTAGCAAGCTAGTAACGC
>NW_019720656.1:0-1249 GCF_002891405.2 Cryptotermes secundus
TGTTATCATGCCAGCCTTGTGTTTCTAGCTTGCTAGATTTTTGTGCTTATCTTGATATTTTTGCGTTTCTACCTTGCTTGCTTTCCGTTGCTAGCTTGCTAGCTTTGAGTTTCTAGCTTGCTAGCTTTGCGTTGTTAGCTTGCTAGCTTTGCGTTGCTAGCTTGATAGCTTTGTGTTGCTAGCTTGCTAGCTTTGAGTTGCCAGCTTGATAGGTTTGCTTTGCTACCTTGCTAGCTTGGCGTTGCCAGCATGCTACCATTGCGTTCCTAGGTAGCTAGCATTGCGTTGCTAGCTTGTTAGATTGCTAGATATGCTTTGCTAGCTTGATAGCTTTGAGTTGCTCTCTTGCTAGCTTTGCGTTTCTAGCTTGCTAGCTTTGAGTTCTTAGCTTGTTAGATTTGTGTTGCTAGCATGAGAACTTTGCAATGCTATCTTGCCAGCTGTGCGTTGTTAGTTTGCAAGATGTGCGTTGCCATCTTGCCACCTTTGCGTATCTGGCTTGCCAATGTGCGTTGCTAGCTTGCCAGCTTTGCCTTGCTAGCTTGCTAAATTTGTGTTGCAACCTTGCTATCTTTCCGTTGCTAGCTTGCAAGTTTTGAGTTGGTAGCTTGCTAGCTTTGTGTTCCTAGCTTGCTAGCTTTGCGTTCCTTGCTTGCTTTGCCTTTCTTGCTTGCTAGTATTGGGATGCTAGCTTGCTAGCTTTGTATGCTAACTTGCTACCTTTGCGTTGCTAGCTTGGTAGCCTTGCGTTGCTTGCTTGCAAGCTTTGCGTTTCCAGTTTGATAGTTTTGCGTTGCTATCTTTTTAGATTTGAGACGCTAGCTTGCTAGATTGCTAATATGCGTTGCTTGCTTCATAGCTTTGAGTTGCTATTTTGCTAGTTTTGCGTTCATAGCTTCCTAGCTTTGCGTTATTAGCTTGCTAGCTTTGCGATGCTAGCTCTCTAGCTTGGCGTTCCTAGCTTGGTAGCTTTGCGTTGCTAGCTTGCTAGATTGCTACATATGCGTTGTTAGCTTGATAGNTTGCAATCTTACTAGCTTTGCGTTGCTAGCTTCTTAGCTTTGCGTTATAAGCTTGCTAGCTTTGCGATACTAGGTTGCCATTTTTGCGTTCTTAGCTTGCCAGCTTAACGTTGCTAGCTTGCTAGATTTATGAGGCTAGCTTGCAAGATATACGTTGCTAGCTTGCTATCTTTCCGTTGCTTCCTTGCTATCTTGGTAGATTTTCGTTGCTAGATTTGTAGGTTTGC
>NW_019720657.1:0-834 GCF_002891405.2 Cryptotermes secundus
TGTGTCTAGGCTCCCATTGCCTTATTTGTGTTTCTATTCAGTGATCTGTTCCTAATGGTGAGGTACGTTCCTTTCTGAGTTTCTGTCTGCACTGACTGAGCTGGTCGACGTCATTGGTTGCTCAGAATTTTGTTATATTCTTACCATTTACAGATGTTCAAGTTTAATAATCTAGATTATTATGATTTTAGGACTGTTATGGTAATTATTGTGATTATAGTATAGATAAGAGAATGTTCACTGTGTGCAGACAAACCTCACCTTTATCATGTCAGGATCCCTTGCTACCTCCCTCTGGAGATGTAACTCTTTCTCCAAGGCATGTATGTTTTCAGTCTTCGCCTGTACAATGTCTTCTGCCTGAAGACACCATTTCATCAGCTCCATCAGACAATTATGCTGCGCTGTGAGTAAGATTGGAAGCTGTTCCGTTTTACTATTCAATTCTTTACGAATTTCACTGAGAGAAAGAAGGAGAATTTATTAAATCTGCGAAAAGAATCAGCTCTTCTTATGTAGAAAGACAAGAGCTTCAGGAACTTCCAGAATTCCACTAGCCCACTATCTTGCAGTATACTCATACTTCATGCAGGTATGCTTATGATGCTTATTAAGGACTGCATGTCAGATCATAAGATAAGGTTGCAGAACTGTGAGTAATAGACACCTGACTGCTTTTTGCACTTAATAGATGATGATAATCATTCTCATTAAATGTATCACAATTTTAGACCAAGAAAACACACACATGTAGAAGAGGAGATGAGGCATGCATATAGGATATTGGTTGGAAAGCCAGGAAGAAAGAGACCACTGGGAAGACCAAGGCATAGG
>NW_019720658.1:0-393 GCF_002891405.2 Cryptotermes secundus
GAAGGGGCGGCATCTCCTGCCACTGGAGACTTTACCGGTTTTCCAGAGTAACACGCTTCCACAGAAACGGTACTCATGGAGCTGAGCCCTTCTTGAGGAGTCGCCAATCCTGCAGCTACTCAATTTCCCAGCATTTTATGGAACCCGAAGGTTGATTACCGTGTTCACAAGAGCCCTCCACTGGTCCCTATCCTGAGCGAGATCAATCCAATCCATACCATCCCATCCTATATCTACAAGATCCATTTTAATATTGTCCACAAACCTACACCTTGGTCTTCCCAGTGGTCTCCTTCCTTCTGTCTTTCCCACTAATATCCTATTATGCATTCCTCGTTTCCCATATTCGTGCTGCATGCCCTGCCAACCTCATCCTCCTTGACATGATCATTC
>NW_019720659.1:0-890 GCF_002891405.2 Cryptotermes secundus
ACCCTCTACCTCATTTAATTTCTTGAGATTGAACCTCTCCATACAAATTTTGTGCATTGTTTGCTTGCTCACTGCCAGTCTTTCCCTAACCTTTGCCACCACAAGGTAGTGGTCAGTATCACAATCTGCTGCCCTGAATGATCAGACATNACATCAAGTATACTTGAGTGCCGGCTCCTATCTATCAAAATATGGTCTATTTGATTGTGTATCTTCCCATCAGGAGATGTCCAAGTAAATTTATGGATGTTACGATGCAGGAACATTGTACTTTTGACAGTAAGATTTTTTGATGTGGCAAAGTTTACTACTCTTAACTCCATTATCATTACTAATTTCATGCAAACTCTCATTCCAAATCACTTGTTTGAAAATGTCTCCCTCCCTACTTTGTCATTGAAATCTCCTAACAAAATTTTCATAGGGTACTTTGGGAATTTATCAAATACATGTTCTAGTCATTCATAGAACCTGTCATTTATGTAATCAATTTTATCTTCTGTTGGGGCATGAACATTCATAATGATATCACACCAGCAACCTTTTAGTATTATATATGATATCCTATCACTAACAAACTCTACCCTCTTACCTGCTGATACAATTCTTTTATGTATGAAAAAACCTGTACATAATTCATGATTTTCATTCCCCTTTCCATAGAAAAATGTATATTCGCCTGCTGGTGCGATGCCACCTCCGTCCCATCTGACTTTCTGTACTCCCACTAAATCTAACTTGTATTATACAGTGTTCCTACAAGATATTTTTTGTTCAAAATCCATTGGGAATCAAGAAGGCGGTGAGAGAAAATATAGAATATAGCAAATATTTTCTGCCGTTCACCCTTGATTTTTCACTTGTCATGCATGAGCAGAAGAGCAGGTTTG
>NW_019720660.1:0-1689 GCF_002891405.2 Cryptotermes secundus
TGAAGGCGTATGGGGGAGTAGAAATATAGATTCCTTTTTTCTTGACCTCGGCACTAGCTGAAAGTGAGTGGTCAGCTTCACGCCCCGATCTGTTTAAACACGGGGAAATAGCCCCGAAACCAACTGGATAGGAGGTTTGGTTTGCCACGAATATCGGTCTGGACGACATGGAGAAAATTCTTGACCCTACCGGGACTCGAATTCCGACTCCTCGGCCGTCTGTGTCTGTCGTCGCCTAATTTGGCGTTACAATCCAATCAGGTTCGAGAGGGACTGAGTACAAGCACGAAATGCTCACTGAGATAGCCGGTTTCCCGTCCGCAATATGAAGTCGAGATATCTCGAATACGAAACTCAAGTGTTACTCACCCGTCCGCGACTTTAAAGCTGACTTTGTCTCAACGCCCCAAGATCGTAAAGTTTCTTCCCTTGAAACTGTACGACCAAGATTTTGTATGCATTTCTACTTTACCCCGTTGAGTAGTGCTATTCATTCCTTTCTCCCTCCGAGATCCTGACTGTAGCTAGTTATCTTACAAAGTTCATTTCTAACGTGTATATTACACACTTCTTTCCAGCCTTGTGACTCTCCAAGTTTCCTAGCCGGAATGCAGGCATAAATGTCTCATTAGCTTCCTGGACCTATTACAATTTTTAATCTAATGAGCAAAACAGTATTATATAATGAGTATAGATGAAGTGGTCTTTCATTATGTTATATTATCAAAGAGTATTACTTCATATCTTCCATGCTGCGCTCACAACACGTCATAGAACTTTCTGCACTTTCTCTTTAGACCGATAGATCAATTTATCGTGTTTTCGAAACACACCGATGGGATATAATATACGTTTTCATGTGTTGTGTTTTAGAATGGATGATAAAATTTTCGGAATTCAATGGCGGCAAGTATTCTCCGTATTAATCTCATCTTAATAAATAAACATGAGTAGGTATAAAATATGCAACCGTTAATGGCCCCCCAATATGTCTCCTTTAAAAGGTTTGTTACATGCCGTGACGATTTAGCTTTGTAGTCTATTCAGGACGTGAAGTGTGTCCATTCGAATTCTGATCGAAAAGTATCGAGACGGAATTTGTCAAGCTTTCAATACCATACCTAGGGCTTACTCTACTGGGAGGTTAAACCCTTCAAAATATTCTCCTTCAGCAGGTAAATACTTGCTATACCGTTCCTCTGAGTACTGGATGCAACAACTGGCGCTTGTGAATATCGGAACATAAACACAGACGCATGTAGTGAGCCAAGAGTGAATCTACAGAAATTCTTCTAGGGAAATAGCGTCGGTGGCAGAAAGTACATCACATTTTGAGTAGCAACTAAGTAAAATATATATTCCGATAACTTACTGTCCTGTGGGTTCTGACAGTTGTACACATTCAGCGCACACGCATTGGGGAATGTTCGAGTAGTTACACCGTCTGAGGCGCAGACTGGTCTATATTCCAATGTACATACTGTGGGACAATCCTCTGCAGCTGCCAGTCCAGTGAAGACCATGATGACTGCTAAACACAAGATGCGCAGATTTCGTCAGGCCCATCTGATGTAATTTAGATCTGACGCTACTGTTGCTCTTTACTGTTGCGGTCACTAAGGGCCAAACCGTGGGAACGATGTACAGCGCAAGTGCTGTACTCTTTTATTATTGCTACTGGGGGGGGGG
>NW_019720660.1:2863-5167 GCF_002891405.2 Cryptotermes secundus
TTCGGAATTCAATGGCGGCAAGTATTCTCCGTATTAATCTCATCTTAATAAATAAACATGAGTAGGTATAAAATATGCAACCGTTAATGGCCCCCCAATATGTCTCCTTTAAAAGGTTTGTTACATGCCGTGACGATTTAGCTTTGTAGTCTATTCAGGACGTGAAGTGTGTCCATTCGAATTCTGATCGAAAAGTATCGAGACGAAATTTGTCAAGCTTTCAATATCATACCTAGTGCTTACTCTACTGGGAGGTTAAACCCTTCGAAATATTCTCCTTCAGCACGTAAATACTTGCTCCACCGTTCGTCTGAGTACTGGATGCAACAACTGGCGCTTGTGAATATCTGAACACAAACACACACATGCATGTAGTGAGCCAAGAGTGAATCTACAGAAATTCTTCTAGGGAAATAGCGTCGGTGGCAGAAAGTATATCACATTTTGACTAGCAACTAAGTAAAATATATATTCCGATAACTTACTGTCCTGTGGGTTCTGACAGTTGTACACATTCAGCGCACACGCATTGGGGAATGTTCGAGTAGTTACACCGTCTGAGGCGCAGACTGGTCTATATTCCAATGTACATACTGTGGGACAATCCTCTGCAGCTGCCAGTCCAGTGAAGACCATGATGACTGCTAAACACAAGATGCGCAGATTTCGTCAGGCCCATCTGATGTAATTTAGATCTGACGCTACTGTTGCTCTTTACTGTTGCGGTCACTAAGGGCCAAACCGTGGGAACGATGTACAGCGCAAGTGCTGTACTCTTTTATTATTGCTACTGGGGGGGGGGGACTAAGTCCCTTGTACTGCGGCCACTTCTGTCTTATTGTACCAGACCCAGATGATAGGTTAAGGTGATTGTGAAGCAATTGGTGGAATGAAGATTGGCAGGGGAAACCGAAGTATTCGGAGAAAACCTGCCCCAGCGCCACTTTGCCCACCACAAAACTAACTTGAACAGACCCGGGATCGAACCCGGGCCGCCGCGATGGGAAGCCAGCGACTAACCGCTTGAGCTATGGCGCGGCCCTCAAGTGGAAGTATGTTCCATGTATTCATGGCCCTTATACCACTAAAGGCTGGGGAACGTCTTACGTGCATGGCGATCGCTCTAGACCTTTATTTACATGTCGTGCAAAGCGGCCTCCGTAGCCTAAGAGTAACGCGGGTTCAAACCCGGCGGAGGTCGTGGAATTTTTAAGGGGGGAAAAATTCAGGGAAGAAGTCCTCCGGGAGGGACTTTAAGCCGTGGGTCCCGTGTCGTAGATTTACGGCACGTAAAAGAACCTCATGTCTCTAGGAGTCCTCTGCGCTAAATTAGGCAAATTTCCCGCCCAAGTAGTTTCCAATGCCTACGGTAGATGGGGAAGCTTAGGTACCACTGCCAGAGGAGGGAAGACCTCACTGAGAGAAAGGGACTAAATATCAGATACCACTGCCAGTAGAAGGCCGGAACCTCGCTGGCAGAAAGGGAACGATAGCGAGCACCAGTACCAGTAGGGTATGGAGACAGTAGAAATTAAAAGGGGGACGCACAATAAATCAAACTGGTCGCGGTGCATGGGGAAACCCACCCACTCAATACTGAACTGAATACATGTCATGCAATGTGCAGCCATAATCTAAATTATAATGTGTGACGAAACTGAATTATTCAACGCAAGTAATTATGAGGAATTTGTTCAATAAATTCGATACAGGTTACAGTAATCATTTAACGGTTTCACAGAGAGTGATAAAATTACAGGAGGCAATGTTTCACACAATTAAAATTGTCAGTTTATTATGAATACAAATCGATCCTATACTTAAAAAGTGGAAGTTAAAGGCGGGTTGTATATAGATGTGAGCAACCATTCAACTGTACAAGTTGGGACAGTACCAATGTATTTGCAAGAAGGGTTCCTAAGTAGACAGAGGGTATTATGTGTGGCTAAAACCACCCTAGTTCAATTGCCTCTTAATTTCCTACTGAATCATGATTTGATTTATTATCGTCGTTCCCAAATATCTGAACTGTGCAACATTTTCAAAACATCTGTTTCCTATATTTATGTCATGAGTTTGCCCTGCAGTTTGGTGACGAGACAGCAACATATACTTAGTTTTCTGTGTGTTTACTTCTAGACCAACCTCTATACTAGCATCAATTAAAGTTTGTGTTTTTCCTTATGATATCTACATTATCACCCAGTAGATTCACATCATCAGAATAGACCAACAGCTGATGTGTCCCGTTTTATTTCAGTCTCACCTGGTTTCCTTGAACCTTCCTAATGGCATATTCTAAAG
>NW_019720660.1:7643-10411 GCF_002891405.2 Cryptotermes secundus
CAGCTGTTCAAAAATTTCTCGTCTGTATGGAAACCGAAATTCCATTACCGTGTTCAACAGAGCCGGCCACAGGAGCATTTCCCCAACCCATTCATGACCACGCGTCACTAAAATATTCTGTCTCTTTAAGATAAATGCCAATGCTAGGATACGGCCGCGCCATAGCTCAAGCGGTTAGTCGCTGGCTTCCCACCGCGGCGGCCCGGGTTCGATCCCGGGTCTGGTCAAGGGGGATTTGTGGTGGACAAAGTGGCGCTGGGCAGGTTTTCTCCGGGTACTTCGGTTTCCCTGCCAATCTTCATTCCACCAATTGCTCCAAAATCACCCTCACCTATGATCTGGGGCTGGTACAAGAGGCCAGAAGTGGCCACAGTACAAGGGATTTAGTCGCACCCTACTAACATTAAAAAAAAAAAGGCTAGGGTATGTCCTTACATCTGCACTTAAGTCTTGATATTTTCCAAATATGTTCTGCATGCAGTGCTTATTTCGCCTCTGTGTGATAACGTCAGTACTGAGATAGACTTGAAAGGATTCTGACGATGATATATACTGTACTTCTTTTGGCTTGTTTTGGACTTCATCAATCGTCTGGTATGTAAAAGACAAAAGACCACGACGTTTCGGACGATCCAGTGATTGAGACTAGCTCTTTCTAACGGGCCCAACTGAGTAGGTTTGTCCTTCCTTACCCACCTGAAGACGGAGACAGATCCAGTCTCCGAAACGTCGTGGTCTTTTGTCTTTTACATACCAGACGATGGATGAAGTCCAAAACAATCCAAAAGAAGTACGTCAGTACTATCTAGTCTTACATGATTATATCATCCTAACAACGTTTGGTGTAGAATATTATTAATTCCCTCTATCTTCATATTATTTGCACCCTCAATCTTCCCCTAAGATCAGAGGCAACGCTTCACACCAATATAAAACACGCGTATGGTTAAAATTTACCTTAATATTAAGGTGCTTCCTTGTAGGAGACAGGGAACAATGGCTCTTCAGAAATGAGGAGTAGCAAGCATTCCTCGAATATATTCTGCCAGTAAATTTGTCATGAATTTACTTGAAATTTTCAGATTATTGAAGCATTAATTAGTATCTGACCTGAGATACGGTCCTCCAGCGTGATGAGGAGATATGAAAATTTACTTGATTTTCTTACATTTTTGGACTAGCTTCCTTACTCTGATAGAGCACCTGTACTCTTCTTTGTGATGCTAATTTTCGTTTAATTAATTATCACCATTAATGCATACTAAAGCTGATGTGTTCCATTTAGTTAATAGATTCCTGCTGTAGTATACTCATGTCTACTTACAGTAAACGTTTTATCTGCTTCAAGAATTCAGTTAAACTTCTTGTAGAAGCACGAATTTCTAACATCAGTTGTAGGGGAATGCTGTACTTGTTAAATTTCCGTGTGTTCAGTACTAGCACTGTGACGAAATATTTATTTAGAGTGCGTCAGTTTTCTTAGGTAAGTCGAATATATAGTGATCACGTGTAGAGGAGATGTGTTTTGTACGAAAACAGGTTATCTCTTTAAAAATTGTGCATTGACGTCAAAAAAGAGCATATCTTCTACATTGTGTAGTTCGCACAGGAATTAGCATATCGCTTTTAAGAAGAAGTGTATAATTTAGGTCAATTTTTTTCCTCTGACCCTACGGTACTTCCCAGGGATTCCCGACCACCTTTCCTAATCTTGAAATTAGAATTCCTGCACGAGGAATATTATTTTTAAAAGAAATATGAATATTCTCCAGTTTTCATATAGATTGAATTGGTAACAACAATAATGAACTATGTATATTTATGAGACCGCCAACACCTATCACGTCCTTACCAAATGAGTGCGCAGCAATGCGTAACAATATTATAACATGACGCCTGAAAGCCGGAACAGTACATTGCTAGATAACGGCTAGGTAACACTTTTATATGGAAATGCGGATTCGTGGAGACAAACTTGGTATGGAACATGTTTTCCGTGTCAACGGAATCAACAAAGGTTTCCGCGGAAATGAAGTAGCAGTCAACATTTTCCATCGAGACAGGAGAATATACGGGTATGAGCGGCCGTGCAGACAAGAACGGATTCATTCGTAAGTGATCCGTCATTCGGCATTCGTCGTTCGTAACTCAGAAGTGACGGATTTATAAATCAGAACCAAGTCTGTCACAGTAGATGAGAAGACACTAGGAGTCCAGTAAGGAATGGAGCGAGTCTTCTACAGTAATTCATTATGAGCTCTTATAACAGAGTGTAATTAAAAGACGTTGTAAATAATGTGTCAATGAATGCTATCAAGAACCCGTTATCATTAGTCATGCAAGTCTCTCATACATGACAATACTCGTATATCCACAAAACTGCCATGTTCACTGCAGAGATCTGGACACATTGTCTCGAATGGACAGTATGATGCGGAGACGTCTGAATTGGGATGAATAAACAAATGGTCCTTACTTAACTTAAATTTCTATAAGTTGAGTCACTGACTCAAGGACCAAAGCGTATGGCGATATGTACATTTTATATTGTGGCGTATGTGTTACATGCAGGAACGGTTGAGCCACAGGAACAGCCGTTGCTGAGTGATATACGCGCGCACCAATAGAACAACCTGTCACGTAACCCGTTTCTAGGAAACGACTCAGTCAACACACTTCCCGTTAGAGAGTGACGTCACATATCAAGGGGCAGCGGTCACGTGATGTGATTTGTGTAGGCCCAGCCAACGCGCCAATAGAGTCGTTGG
>NW_019720661.1:0-789 GCF_002891405.2 Cryptotermes secundus
CTTAACTAATTAAGCACTATGCCATGACGGCGTATGGGAGAGTGGGTGTATAGAGTCACATTTTCTTGACCTTGGCACTAGCTGGAGGTGAGTGGTCAGCTTCACGCCCTGGCCGCTTTACCCCCAGTATGCATTGGATATGTGTTGGGGTGGGCCCCAGAGCCAGTCTGGATGACATGGAGAAAATTCTTGACCATACTCAGACTTGAACTCTGACCTCTTGGTCATCCAGGTCATGGCCAGTTGCTATGCTATCCTGGCTCCTGATTAAAACCTATGTTTTTATGCTGCTGGTAAATAGTGTAACCAACAGAAATTGCTGTGCACTTTGCATGAACTCAAACTATTTGTAAAGCACCTTGTCAGAATTAAATATCTACAGGACCGAATTCAGTCATTCAGGCACAGTAGCAAATTACATTTACTTATAGGAAATGAAGGCAATGCTGTATGCAGCTGTCGAGCAGGCGCCTTCAGCGGAGCTGGTAGAGCCAGAAGTTTTGACACGCTATTTTGCCAAGTTTGACGAACAGTTTTTCCATTACTGTGATAAAGAGTTGGCCAAGATTAATACATTTTATTCAGGTATGTTGAGTAAATGACAATATAATGACTTATTTTGTAATGTAAATTAAAATGTTACATGTTACAGATTAATAACATGTAATAAAATTGGTGGCAGAATGTTAGTGGGTGCATGTGTGTTAGGTAACAAGGTTACTTCTTGTAAATGGCCATCTACAGTTATGAGAACAAGTTCTTCTAAATTTACCTATTTACAGATTTTCA
>NW_019720662.1:0-405 GCF_002891405.2 Cryptotermes secundus
ACTTCTCTATAACACACGAAAAGAAATGTTTCCTTTCTTTCATTTGAATATACCTACGAGTGACAATGGTATTAGTTTCAATCATGTCGTCGACAGGATTTAGAAAGGCAGTTTCGTCAAGCTTCACCTTGAAGTATGATCCCCGAAGAACAGAAATGCGAGGACAACTTCTTCATTTACCCAATTGCAATGCTCAGAGATTTAGGTGTCCTTCATGACAGGGATCAATGGGAACATAATTACTAATACGTGGTTCAATCTGTTGCAGGAAAACCGAAAGAGAAACGAAGGGTAACTTTCGCATCACCACTGGTTACGATAATCATACCTCCGGAGTCGGAATTTCTAGGCTCCTCGAGCAACCCACCGTCAAGAGGCCGTCCTATTCCCCACTATCCCATCCCG
>NW_019720663.1:0-1839 GCF_002891405.2 Cryptotermes secundus
CGTTGAGAGCTTGCTAGCTTTGCGTTGCTACCTTGCTAGCTTGGAGATGTTTTCTTGCTAGCTTGGCGTTGCTAGTTTGGTAGCTTTCAGTGGCTAGAATAGTAGATTGCTAGATTTGCGTTTTGCTAACTTGCTAGCTTTGCGTTGATATCTTGCTAGCTTTGCGTTAATAGATTGTTCTCTTTGCCTTTCTAGCTTGCTAGCTTTGCTTTGCTAGATTGGTAGCTATGCTTTGTTAACTTGCTTGCTTTGCGTTGCTAGCTTGCTTGTTTTGCATTGCTAGCTTGGTAGCTTTGCGTTGCTAGCTTGGTAGCTTTGCGTTGCTTGCTTGCTAGCTTTGCGTTGCTAGCTTGTTTGCTTTCCTTTGCTAGATTGCTATATATGCTTTGCTAGATTGCCAGGTTTGGGTTGATAGCTTGGCACCTATGCGTTGCTTACTTGCCAGCTTTGCGTTGCCAGCTTGCCAGATTTGTGTTGCTAGCTTGACAGTTTGCGTTGCTAGCTTGAGACCTTTGCGTTGCTAACTTTCTAGATTTGCGTAGCTAATTTGCTAGATTGCGTTGTTACCTTATTAGCTTTCTAGATATTCGTTGCAACTTGCTATCTTTTGCGTTGCCAGCTTTGCTTGATAGCATGCCAGTTTTGCGTTCCTAGCTTACTAGCTTTGCGTTGCTAGCTTGCTAGCTTTGAGTTTCTAGCTTGATAGCTTTGCGTTGCTAGCTTTGCTAGCTTGCTAGATTTGCGTTCCTAGCTTGCTAGCTTTGCGTTGCTAGCTTGCTAGCTTGCCAGGCTTGCTTTTCTTTCTTGTGAGATTTGCGTTGCTGGCTTGCCAATTTGCTTTGTTAGGTTGCTATATTTGCATGGCTAGCTTGCTAGCTTTACGTTGCTACGTTGCTAGCTTTCCGTTGCTAGCTTGTCAGATTTGCGTTGCTAGCTTACTAGCTTTGCGTTGCTAGCTTGCTAGCTTTGAGTTTCTAGCTTGATAGCTTTGCGTTGCTAGCTTTGCTAGCTTGCTAGATTTGCGTTCCTAGCTTGCTAGCTTTGCGTTGCTAGCTTGCTAGCTTGCCAGCCTTGCGTTGTTTCTTGCCAGATTTGCGTTGCTGGCTTGCCAATTTGCTTTGTTAGGTTGCTATATTTGCATGGCTAGCTTGCTAGCATTACGTTGCTACGTTGCTAGCTTTCCGTTGCTAGCTTGTTAGATGTGCGTGGCTAGCTTGCTAGCTTTGCGTAGCTACCTTGCTAGCAATCCGTTTCTAGTTTGCTAGCTTTACGTTGCTAGCTTGCTAGCTTTGCCTTGTTATCTTGCTAGTTTTGCTTTTCTTGCTGGCTTGCTTTGCGTTTCTTGCATGCTAGTTTTAAGTTGCCAGCTTGATAGTTTTGCCTTGCTACCTTGCTAGTTTGGCGTTGATAGATAGCTATCTTTGCGTTGCTAGTATGGTAGCTTGCTAGATATGCGTTGCTAGCTTGCCAGCATTGCGTTGCTAGATTTCCAGTTTTGCGTTGATGGCTTGCCCGTTTTCGTTGCTTGCTTGCAAGAATTGCGTTGCTAGCATGCTAGCTTGTTACATATGCGTTGCTAGCTTGCCAGCTTTGTGTTGCTAGCTTGAGGGCTTTCCGTTGGTAGCTTGCAATATATGCGTTGCTAGCTTGCCAGCCTTGCGTTACTAGCTACTTAAATTTGCGTTGCTAGATTGCTAGTTTTGCGTTGCTAGCTTGCTAGCTTTGCTTTGCTAGCTTGTCAGCATTGCGTTGCTAGATTGCCAGGTTTGCTTTTCTATCTTGCCAGCTTTGAGCTTCTAGCTTGCTAGATTTGCGTGGCTAGCTTGCTAGCTTTGCTTT
>NW_019720664.1:0-6547 GCF_002891405.2 Cryptotermes secundus
GCTAGATATGCGTTGGTAGCTTGCCAGCTTTGCGTTGCTATCTTGACAGTTTGCGTTGCTAGTGTGCCAGCTTTGCGTTTCTTGCTTGCTAGATTTCCGTGGCTAGCTTGCTATTTTTGCGTTGCTAGCTTGCTAGCTTCCAGTAGCTAGATTGCTGGATTTGCATTGCCAGCTTGATTGCTTTTCTTTGCTATCCTCATAGATTTTCGTTGCTTGCTTGCTTTGCGATTCATGGTTGCTAGCATTGAATTGCTAGCTTGCTAACTTTTCGTTGCAAGCTTGGTAGCTTTTCGTTGCTAGCTTGGTAGCTTTGCATTGCTACATTGCTAGCTTTGCCTTGCTCGCTTCCTAGCTAATTGTTGCTAGTTGTTAGATTGCTAAATTTGCGTTGCTAGCTAGATAGCTTTGCGTTGCTACCTTACTCGATTTGCGTTGCTAGCTTGCTAGCTTTCGGTGGCTAGCTTGCTAGCTTTGCGTTGCTAACTTCATAACTTTGCTTTGCTATATTTCTAGCTTTGCGTTGCTAGCTTGTTAGCTTGATAATTTTGCGTTGCTTACTTGCAAGCTTTGCGTTGCTAGCTTGGTAGCTTTGCGTTGGTAGCTTGGTAGCTTTGCGTTGCTAGCTTGCTAGCATTGCGTTGCTATCTTGCTAGATTGCCGTTTCTAGCTTGCTAGCTTTGCGTTGCATTCTTGCAAACTTTGCGTTGCTCCCTTGCTATCTCTGTGTGGCTATCTTGGTAAATTGCTAAATTTGCGTTGCTACCTTGCTAGGTTTGCGTTGCTAGCTTCCTAGCTTTCCGTTGCTAGCTTCCTAACTTTCCGTTGCTAGCTTGCCAGCTTGCTAGATATGCGTAGCTACCTTGCTAGATTTGCGTTGCTAGCCTGTCAACTTTGCGTAGCAAGTTTGCTAGCTTTGATTTAGTAGCTTTCTAATTTTACCTTTCTAGCTTGCTAGATTGCCGTTGCTAGCTTGCTATCATTGCCTTGCTAGCTTGCTAGATGTCCGTTGCCAACTTGCTAACTTTGCGTTGCTATCTTGCTAGCTTTGCGTTGCTTGCTTGCTAGCTCTGCTTTGCTAGCTTGCTAGATTGCTAAAATTGCGTTGCTAACTTGATAGCTTTGCAATGTTTCTTACTGAATTTTCGTTGCTAGCTTGCTAGATTGGGAAGCTAGCTTGCTAGCTTTGCGTTGCTATCTCCCTAGCTTTGCGTTGCTACTTTGCTTGCGTTGCTTTGCTAGATTTCTAGCTTGGTAGATTTGCGTTGCTAGATTGTTAGATTTGGGTTTCTAGCTTTCTAGCTTTGCGTAGCTTCCTTTGCTTGCTTTGCGTTCCTTGCTTGCTCTTCTCGTTGCTGACTTCCTAACATTGCGTTGCTAAATTGATAGCTTTGCGTTGCTAGTTTCGTAGCTTTGCATTGCTACTTTGCTAGCTTGACTTGGGTAGCTTGCTAGCTTCGCGTTGCTAGCTTGCCAGCTTTGCGTTGCCAGCTTGATAAATTGCTAGATTTGCGTTGCGGTTTTATAGCTTTGCGTTGGTATCTTTCTGGCTGTGCGTTGCTAGCATGCTAGCATTGCGTTGCTATCTTGCTAGCCTTGCGTTTGCTAGATTGCTAGATATGCGTTTTGTTGCTTGATAGCTTTGCTTTGATAGCTTGCTAGGGTTGCGTTGCTAACTTGCCATCTTTGATTTTCTAGCTTTTTATCTTTGCGTTTCTAGCTTGCTATCTTTGCGGTGCTAGCTTGCTAACTTCGAGTTGCTAGATTGCTAGCTTTGCATTGCTAGCTTGATTGCTTTGCTTTGCAATCCTGATAGATTTTCGTTGCTTGCTTGCTTGCTTGCTTGCTTGCTTGCTTGCTTGCTTGCTTGCTTGCTTAGCGATTCTTGCTTGCTAGCATTGATTTGCTGGCTTGATAAATTTGCTTTGCTTTCTTGCTACGTTTTCTTTGCTAGCTTGGTAATTTTGCGTAGCAAGCTTGCTAGCTTTGCGTTGCTAGCTTGATAGATTGCTAAATTTGCGTTTCTAGCTAGATAGATTTGCGTTGCTATCTTACTAGATTCGCGTTCCTAGCTTGCTAGTTTGTGTGGCTAGCTTGCTAACTTTTCGTTGCTAACTCCGTAACTTAGCGTTGCTATCTTTCTAGCTTTGCGTTGCTAGCTTGCAAGCTTGCTAGATTTGCGTAGCTAGTGTGTTAGCTATGCGTTTCTAGCTTGCTAGCTTTGTGTTGATAGATTGCTAGGTTTGCGTTGCAAGTTTGCAAGCTTTGCGTTACTAGCTTGTTAGATTGATTAATTTGCCTTGCAATCTTGCTAGCTTTGCGTTTCTCGCTTGCTAGATCTGTGTTGCTAGCTTGCTAGATTGCTATATTTGCTTTGCTACCTTGCTAGGTTTGAGCTGCTATCTTGCTCGCTTTCCGTTGCTAAGTTGGTAGCTTTGCTTTGCTAGCTTGCTAGCTTTGCGTTGCTAGCTTGCTAGTTTTGCATTGCTATCTTCTTAACGTTGCCTTGCTCTCTTGCAAGCATTGCGATCTAGCTTGCTAGCATTGCGTTGCTAGCTGGCTAAGTTTGCGTTCCTAGCTTGCTACTTTTGCGTTGCTAGCTTGCTAGCTTTGCATTGCTAGCTTGCTATCTTTGCTTTGCTAGTTTGCTAGATATGCGTAGCTAGCTTGCCAGCTTTCCGTTGCCAGCTTGCCAGCTTTTCCTTTCTATCTTGCAAGCTTTGCGTTGCTACATTGCTAGCTTTTATTTGCTAACTTGCTAGGTTGCTAAATATGCGTTGCTAGCTTGTTAGCTTTGCGTTGGTATCTTGCTAGCTTCGCGTTTCTAGCTTGCTAGGTTTGCGATGATAGCTTGCTAGCTTTCCGTTTCTAGTTAGCAAGCTTTCCGTTGCTAGCTTGCTAGCACGCTAGATTTGCTTTGTTACCTTGCTAGCTTTAGGTTTTTAATTTTTTATCTTTCCGTTGCTGGCTTGCTAATTTTCTAGCTTTGCTTTGATAGCCTGCTAACTTTGCTTGGCTAGCTTGCTAGATTTCTAGATTTGCTTTGCTATCTTGCTAACTTTCGTTTGCTATCTTGCTGGTTTTTCGTTGCTAGCTTGCTAGCATTTCGTTGCAAGCTTGGTAGAATTGCGTTGCTATCTTGCTAGCTTTACGTTGCGGGCTTTTTAGCTTTGCGTTGCTATCTTGCTAGCTATGTGATCTAGCTTGATAGCTTTGCGTTTCTTGCATGCTATATTTGCGTTGCTAGCTTGCTATCTTTGCGTTGATCGCTTGCTATCTTTGCGTTGCTAGCTTGCTATATATGCGTTGCTATCTTGCCAGCTTTGCGTTGCTAACTTGCCAGATCTGCGTTGCTAACTTGCCAGCATTTCGTTTCTATCTTGCCTGCTTTCCGTTGCTAGTTTGCTAGCTTTCCGTTGCTAGATTGCTAGCATGTTAAATTTGCGTTAGTACCTTGCTATCTTTGCGTTGGTAGCTTTCAGTTTCCAGCTTGATAGCTTGCTAGATATGCGTTGCTAGCTTGCCAGCTTTGCGTTGCTAGCTTGCCAGGTTTGCGTTGCTAGCTAGACAGCTTTGCATTTCTAGCTTTCCAGCTTTGCGTTGCTAGCTTGCTAGATTTGCGTTGGTAGCTTGCTAGTTTGCGTTGCTAGCTTGCAGCTTTGCGTTGCAAGCTATTCAATTTGAGTTTCTAGCTGGCCAATTTGCGGTGTCATCTTGCTATCTTTGTGTTGCTATCTTGCTAGATTTGCGTGTCTAAGTTGCTAGATTTGCGTTGCTACCTTGCTAGCTTTCCGTTTTTAGCTTGCTAGCTTCGAGTTGCTAGCTTCCTAACTTTGCGTAGCTTGCTTGCTTGCTTTGCGTTTCTTGCTTGCTAGATTTCCTTGGTAGCTTCCTAGCTTTCCGTTGCTAAATTGCTAGCTTTGCGTTGCTAGCTTCGTAGCTTTGCGTTTCTACCTCGCTAGCTTTGCTTTGGTAGTTTGCTAACTTTGCGTGGTTAGCTTGCAAGCTTTGCTTTGCTGAGCTTGTTAGAATGCTAGATTTGCGTTACTAGCTTGATATTTTTGCGTTGCTATCTTGCTGGTTTTGCGTAGCTAGCTTGCTAGCTTTGCGTAGCTCTGCGTTGCAATCTTGCTAGCTTTTTGCGTTGCTAGCTTGCTAGTTTTGCGTTGCTAGATTGGTAGCTTTGCGTTTTAGTTTCAAGCATTGCGATCAAACTTGCTAGCTTTGCGATGCTAGTTTGCTATCTTTGCGTTGCTAGATTGCTAGCTTTGCTTTCCTAGCTTGCTAGCTTTAAGTTGCTAGCTTTCTAGCTTTGAGTTGCTAGCTTGCTATATTTGCGTTGTTAACTTGCTGGATATGCGTTGCTAGCTTGCCAGCTTTGCGTTGTTAGCTTGCCAGCTTTTCTTTGCTATCTTGCTATCTTTGCTTTGCTAGCTTGCTAGATTGCTACATAAGCGTTGGTAGCATCCCAGATTTGCGTTCGTAGCTTGCAAGTTTGCTTTGCTACCTAGATATATTTGCGTTTCTAGCTTTGTCTAGATTTGCTTTTCTTGCTTCTTTGCTTTGCGTTGATAAATTGGTAGCTTGGCGTTGCTAGCTTGCAAATTTTGCGTTGCTAGCTAGCTAGTTTTGCGTTGCTAGCTTTCAAAATTGCTAGATTTGCGTTGCTAACTTGCTACATTTCTTTGCTCTCTTGTTTGTTTGCGTATCTAACTTGCTGGCTTTTCGTTGTTAGCTTGCTAATTTTCGTTGCTAGCTTTTTATCTTTGCGTTGCTAGTTTGGAAGCTTTGCGTTGCTGGCTTGTTAGCTTTGCGTTCTTAGCTTGCTAGTTTTGCGTTTCTAGCTTGTTAATTTTGCGAATTTGCTTGCTAGCTTTTCGTTGCTAGCTTACTATCTTTGCGTTTTTAGCTGGCTAGTTTTGCGTTGCTTTCTTGCTATCTTTGCGTTGCTAACTTGCTAGGTTTGCTTTGCTAGCTTGCTATGTTTGATTTGCTAGCTTGCAAAATATGCGTTGCTAGCTTTTCAGCTTTGCGTTTCTGGCTTGCCAGCTTTGCGTCTTTAGCTTACCAGCTTTTCTTTAATAGTTTGATAGCTTTGCGTATCTAGCTTGCTAGCTTTTCTTTGCTAGCTTGCTAAATTTTCTTTGCTAGCTTATTATTTTGCGTTGCTAGCTTGCTAGTTTTGCGTTGCTAGCTTGATAGTTTTGCTATCTAGCTTGCAAGCTTTTCGTTGCTAAGTTTTCGTTGATAGCTTACTATCTTTGCGTTGCTAGCTTGCTAGCTTTGCGTTGCTAGCTTGATAAAAATGCGTTGCTATCTTGCCAGCTTTGCGTTGCTAACTTCCTACCTTTGCGTTGCAAGCTTGCTTTATTGCTAGATATGCGTTGGTAGCTTGCCAGATTTGCGTTGCTCTCTTGCCATTTTGCGTTGCTATTTTCCCAGCTTTGCTTTCTTGCTTGCTAGATTTGCGTGGCGAGCTTGCTATTTTTGCGTTGCTACCTTCCTAGCTTTCCGTTGCTAGCTTGTTAGTTTTAAGTTGCTAGCTTGCCAGTTTTGCGTTGCTAGCTTGTGAGATTTGCGTTGCTAGCGTCCTAGTTTGCGTTGCTAGCTTGCAGCTTTGCGTTGCTAGCTTGCCAATTTTGCGATGCTAGCTTGCCAGTTTGCGTTGTCAACTTACTATCTTTTTGTTGCTATCTTGTTAGACTTGCGTGGCAAAGTTGCTAGATTTGCGTTGCTTCCTTGCTTGCTTGGCGTTGCTAGCTTGCTAAATTGCTATATATGCTTTGCTATCTTGCTATTCTCTTTGCTATCTTGCTGGCTTTTCGTATCCAGCTTGCTAGCTTTTCATTGCTAGCATGCTATCTTTGCGTTGCTAGCTTACTAGCTTTGCGATGCTATTTTGGTAGCTTTGCGTTGCTAGCTTGCTAACTTTGCATTCCTAGCTTGCTAGTTTTTCGTTGCTAGCTTGGTAGCTTTGCGTTGCTAGCTTGCTAGTTTTGCGATCCTACTTGCTAGATATTCGTTGCTAGCATGCTAGCTTTGCGTTGCTAGCTTACTAGCATTGCGATGCTAAATTGGTTGCTTTGCATTGCTAGCTTGCTAGCTTTGCGTTGCTAGCTTCCTAGTGTGCGTTGCTAGCTTGCAGCTTTGCGTTGCTCTCTTGCCATCTTTGCGTTGCTAGCTTGCCAGTTTGCGTTGTCAGATTGCCATTTTTGTGTTGGTATCTTGCTAGATTCGCGTGGCTATGGTGCTAGATTTGCGTTGCTACCTTGCTAGCTTTCCTTCGCTATCTTGCTAGATTTGAGTTGCTAGCTTGCTATCTTTGAGTAGCTTGCTTGCTTGCTTTGCGTTTCTTGCTTGCTAGATTTCCTTGTTAGCTTCCTATCTTTCAGTTGCTAAATTTCTAGCTTGCGTTGAAAGCTTCGTAGCTTTGGTTTGCTACCTTGCTAGTTTGGCTTTGGAAGTTTGCTAGATTTGCGTGGCTAGCTTGCTATCTTTGCGTTGCTGATCTTGTTAGAATGCTAGAATTGCGTTTCTATCTATATTATTT
>NW_019720664.1:7129-10685 GCF_002891405.2 Cryptotermes secundus
CCAGCTTTGCGTTGCTAGCTAGACAGTTTTGCGTTTCTAGCTTGCCAGCTTTGCGTTGCTAGCTTGCTAGTATTGCGTTGCTAGCTTCCTTGTTTGCGTTGCTAGCTTGCAGCTTTGCATTGCTAGCTTGCCTTCTTTGCGTTGCTAGCTTGCCAGTTTGCGTTGTCATCTTGCTACTTTTGTGTTGCTATCTTGCTAGATTTGCGTGGCTACGTTGCTAGATTTGCGTTGCTACCTAGCTAGATTTCCGTTGCTAGCTTGCTAGCTTTCAAATGCTAGCTTGCTAGCTTTGGGTAGCTTGCTTGCTTGCTTTGCGTTTCTTGCATGCTAAATTTCCTTGGTAGCTTCCTACATTTCCGTTGCTAAATTGCTAGCCTTGCGTTGCTAGCTTCGTAGCTTTGCGTTGCTACCTTGCTAGCTTGGTTCTGGTAGCTTGCTAGCTTTGCGTGTCTAGCTTGCTATCTTTGCGTTGCTGAGCTTGTTAGAATGCTAGATTTGCGTTGCTAGCTTCATAGTTTTGCGTTGCTAGCTTGCTGGCTTTGCGTTGCTAGCTTGCTAGCTTTGCGTTGCTAGCTTGTTATCTTTGTGTTGCAAGCTTGGTAGCTTTGCGTTGCTAGCTTGCTAGCTTTGCGTTCTAGCTTGCTAGCTTTGCAATGCTAGTTTGTTATATTTTGCTTTGTGTTGCAACCTTGCTAGCTTTGCGTTGCTAGCATGCTAGATTTGCGTTGCTAGCTTCCTAACTTTTCGTTGCTAGCTTGATAATTTTCGTTGCTATCTTGTTAACTTTTCGTTTCTAGCCTGCTAGCTTTGCTTTGCTAGCTTGAGAGCTATGCGTTTCTTGCTTTTTAACTTTGCTTTGCAAGCCTGCTAGCTTTTGCTTTGGTAGCTTGCTAGCTTTGCATTGCTAGCTTACTAGCTTAGCTTTGCTAGCTTGCGAGCTTTCCGTTTTTAGCTTGCTAGCTTGCTAGATATGCGTTGCTAGATTTCTAGCTTTGAGTTGATATCTTGCCAGCTTTGCGTTGCTAGCTTGCCTGCTTTGCGTTTCTAGCTTGACAGCTTTGCTTTGAAAGCTTGCCTTGTTTGCGTTGCTACCTTACCAGCTTTGAGTCGCTAGCTTGCCGGCTTTGCTTTTTAGCTTGCTAGCTTTCCGTTGTTAGCTTGATAGCTTGCTAGATATGCGTTGCTAGCTTGCTAGCTTTGCGTTTCTAATTCTTAGCTTTGCGTTGCCATCTTGCTATCGTTGCTTTGCTAGCTTGCAAGTTTGTGTTGCTAGCTTGCTATCTTTGCTTTTCTAGCTTGCAAGATTTCCGTTCCAAGCTTTCTAGCTTGCTATATATTCGTTGCTAGGTAGCTAGCTATGCGTTGCTCGCTTGCCAGCTTTGCGTTATTTGTTTGCTTTGCGTTTCTAGATTGCTAGCTTTGTTTTCTAACTTGCTTGCTTTGCGTTTCTTGCTTGCTAGGCTTGCGTTGCTAGCTTGCTAGCTTTGGTTTGCTAGATTGCTAGGTGTGCGTTACAAGCTAGGTAGCTTTGCGATTCAAGTTTGCTATCGTTGCGTTGCAAGCTTGCTAGCTTTGCTTTGTTAATTTGCTAGCTTGGTGTTACTAGCTTGATAGCTTTGCGTTGCTATCTTGCAAGATTTGCGTTGCTAGATTGCTAGATTGCTAGATTCGCGTTGCTAATTTCCTAACCGTTTTGCTTCCTTTCTAGCTTTGCGATGCTAGCTTGCTAGCTTTGCGTTGCTAGCTTGCTAGCTTTGCGTTGCTAGCTTGCTAGTTTTTCGTTGCTAGCTAGGTAGATAATTGTTGCTGGCTTGCTAGCATTTCGTTCAAGTTTGCTAGCTTTGCGTTGTTAGCTGGCTATCTTGGCCTTGCTAGCTTGCTAGCTATGCGTAACTAGCTTGCTAGCTTTTCGTTGTTAGCTTATTAGCTTTATGTTGCTAGCTTGCTAGCTTTGCGTTGATAGCTTGCTAGCTATGGGTTGCTAACTTGATAACTTCCCGTTGCTAGCATGCTAGCTTGCTAAGTTTGCGTTGCTCTCTTGCTAGCTTTGCTTTGCTAGCTTGCTTGCTTGGCTTTCCTAGCTTGCTAGATTAGCGTTCCTAGCTCGATAGCTTTGTTAGGAAAGTTGCCTGCTTTGCTTTGCTAGCTTGCGAGCTCTGCGTTGCTAGCTTGCCTGCTCTGCGTTTCTAGCTGGCCAGCTTTGCGTTGCTAGCTTAATAGAATTGTGTTTCTAAATTGCTAGATTTGCTTTGCTAACTTTCTAGCTTTGCGTTGTTAGCTTGACAACTTTGCGTTTCTATCTTGCCAGTTTTGCGTTGCTATCTTGCTAGATTTGCGTGGCTAGCTTGTAGAATTTCTTTGCTACCTTGCTAGTTTTCCTTTGCTAGCTTGTTATTTTGCGTTGCTAGCTTGCTAGCTTTGCGTTGCTACCTTGCTTCTTTTGTGTTGCTTGCTTGCTTGCTATGCGTTTCTTGCTTCCTAGCTTTCGTTGCTAGCTTGTTAACTTTGCGTTTCTAACTTGCTATCTTTGCGTTGCTAGCTTGATAGCTTTGCTTTGCTAGCTTGTCAGCTTTGCGTTGCTAGCTTGACAGATGTGTTTGCTAGCTTGCCACATTTGCGTTGCTAGCTTGCTGGTTTTGCGTTCCTAGCTTGCTAGCTTTGCGTTGATATCTTGCTAGCTTTCCGTTGCTAGCTTGCTAGATTTTCGTTGTTGGCTTTCCTAGATTTCCGTTGCTAGCTTGCTAATTTTGCTTTGCTAGCTTGTTTTCTTTGGCGTTGCTATCTTGCTAGCTTTGCTTTTTTTGTTTGCTCTCTTGCTAGCTTGCTTTGCGTTTCTTGCTTGACAGCATTGCGTTGCTAGATTGCTAGGTTTGCGTTGCAAGCTTCGTAGCTTTGCGTTGCTAGGTTGCTAGATTTGGTGGCTAGCTTGCTAGATATGCGTTGCTAGCTTGCTAGCTTTGCGTTGCTAGCTTGATACCTTTACATTTCTAGCTTGCTACCTTTGCGTTATTAGCTTGCTAGCTTATTAGCTTTGCGTTGAAACCTTGCTAGATTTGTTTTGTTACTTTGCTTGCTTGCGTTGCTAGCTTCCTAGCTTTACGTTGTTAGCTTGCTAGCTTTGAGTTGTTATCTTGCTAGCTTTGCATTTCTAGCTTGCTAGCTTGCCAGATTTAGGATGCTAGCTTGCTAGCTTTGCGATTCTATGTTGCTGGCTTTCCGTTGCTAGCTTGCTAGATATTCGTTGCTAGCTTGCGCTCTTTGCGTTGCTAGCTTGCCAGCTTTGGTTGCTAGCTTGCCAGCCTTGCGTTGCTAGCTTCCAGCTTTGCGTTGCTAACTTGCCAGCTTTGCGTTGCTAGCTTCCCAGGTTTGCGTTGTTAGCTTGTAAAATATTCGTGGCAAACTTATTAGATTTGCGTTACAATTTTGCTAGCTTTTTGTTGCTAGCTTGCTAGCTTTTCGTTGCCAGCTTGCCAGGTTTGCGTTGCTAGATTGCCAGCTTTGCTTTGCATGATTTCTTTCTTGCTTGCTTGCTTTCCATTTATTGCTTGCTAATGGA
>NW_019720665.1:0-297 GCF_002891405.2 Cryptotermes secundus
CTGAAATGAAATTTCTGAGACAAGTTTCGGGGCACAGTTGGTCAATATCAGAGACGGACACTGATAAAATACAGCAATTGAATATTTATATGGTGAACAGAAAAATATGAACACGGAATTCAGATTGATAGAGGCATGTAGTGAGAATGACGAAGGAAGCTTTCTCAAGAAGATTATGAAGCACAGACCGCCTGGAAGGGGAGAAGTAGGTAGACCTAAATGGAGATGAGACTATTTTCCCAACGGATTTTCCTGATGACGGAACAGATACAAGAGAACTAAACAATGTGCATGAAT
>NW_019720665.1:714-835 GCF_002891405.2 Cryptotermes secundus
CAGTTCGTTGCAAGGCTCTACCTAAACACAGGACAACACAAACAGAGAATAAACGCATACACACACCAAACATTCTTGCCTTGTCTGGAATTCGAACCCACGATCCCGGCTTCCGAGCGAG
>NW_019720666.1:0-1013 GCF_002891405.2 Cryptotermes secundus
AATGGCTTCTCCCCACTATGTATGCGCAGATGTCTCTTCAGATGAAACTGCTGTTTAAAGGACTTATTACATACATCACAGCAAAATGGCTTCTCCCCACTATGTATGCGCTGATGTCTTTTCAGATGACTCTGATCATTGAATGACTTTTTGCATACATCACAGCAAAATGGCTTCTCCCCACTATGTATGCGCAGATGTCTCTTCAGAGTACACTGCTGATTAAATGACTTATTACATACAACACAGCAAAATGGCTTCTCCTCAGTATGAATGCGCTGATGTTTCTTCCAACTGCTATGGTCACTCAATGTCTCATTACATACATCACAGCAAAATCGCTTCTCCCCGCTATGCATGCGCTGATGTGTCTTCAGATGACTCTTATCACTGAATGACTT
Organism: Cryptotermes secundus; assembly: GCF_002891405.2. Classification (NCBI taxonomy): domain Eukaryota; kingdom Metazoa; phylum Arthropoda; class Insecta; order Blattodea; family Kalotermitidae; genus Cryptotermes; species Cryptotermes secundus. The sequence continues at coordinate 402 of NW_019720666.1, forward strand.
TTTACATACATCACAGCAAAATGGCATCTCCCCACTGTGTATGCGCTGATGTTTCTTCAGAGTACTCTGCTGATTAAATAACTTATTACATACACCACAGCAAAATGGCTTCTCCCCACTATGTATGCGCTGATGTTTCTTCAGATTACTCTGCTGATTAAATGACTTATTACATACATCACAGGAAAATGGCTTCTTCCCACTATGCATGCGCTGATGTGTCTTCAGATAACTCTGATCACTGATTGACTTCTTACATACATCACAGAAAAATGGCTTCTCCCAACTATGTATGCGCTGATGTTTCTTCACAGTACTCTGCTGATTAAATGACTTATTACATACAACACAGCAAAATGGCTTCTCCCCACTATGTATGCGCTGATGCCTCTTCAGAGTACTCTGCAGGCTGAATGACTTTTTACATACACCACAGCAAAATGGCTTCTCCCCACTATGTATGCGCTGATGCCTCTTCAGAGTACTCTGCAGGCTGAATGACTTTTTACATACACCACAGCAAAATGGCTTCTCCCCACTATGTATGCGCTGAAGTGTTTCCAGTTGACTCTGATCACTGAATGACTTTTTACATACATCACGGCAAAATGG
>NW_019720667.1:0-1071 GCF_002891405.2 Cryptotermes secundus
GGACTTAAAAGTTGAAATTAAGCAGCTGTTGGAAGAAAAATTTCAAGTTAAGTTGATCCGGAATAGCTCTGCCAGTATGGAGACGAGCTGCAGGTTGAACACCCGGGGTTTAATCCCCGACAAGAACGTGACACTTTTCTAATCCACAGCGTCCAGACCGGGCTTGAGTTCCACCCAGACTCTCGTCTACTTGGTAGAGGAGAATATTTCCACGTGGTAATTAGGCCAGGTCTTGGAGCTGATCACTTGTCTCCATTTATTGCCGATTTCCAGAACGGTGGAGTTATACCCCATTTCCACATATACATTCATGGTTTACTGCTTGATTAATTAAACACACAGACAGCTTTACCTTTCTTCTACCAGATAATTCCACATACGAACAAGAATTCGAATCATTAACAAAATTAAAATATACATTAGATGCAATGTCTTCATTCACCCACTCATCCCAATGAACCTGTAGCCTGCAGAACANAATACAAATTTCTTCATTCACCCACTCATCCCAATGAACCTGTAGCCTGCAGAACAAATACTGAAATTCTGGGCATAATTTCTGTATTCTTTGTTCATTTGTCATTGGATTTTTTTCAATTTACATAATCCTTTCAGCCTCACTATGGTCCTATTAGAGGCTGAGTCGAACCCAGGGCCATAGTGCGGCTGGAGATATTACGTACTTTTTGTATATAATATATTTTATAATTTTGCTTACATTAGTAACATCTCACCGGATGTTCATTTCCGAAATCTGTCGTACATATCCTTTAGAAACCACGGATTTGAATTAGCCCCAGACGATTTTTTATTGTTCGGAACCTAGTCATATAAAAATATGGGATTGACTGTAAATACTTTCACCTGAAATATTTCTGAATCATTCACTCATCACAGCAACATTGTACTGATATTGAGGGCTAATACTTCGAGCGACTATAATAATACACTGAAGTGACAATTGTCATGGGATAGGTACCTACGTGTAGTATTGTGTAGAACTCCCTCTAGCCCGGCGAAGTGCAACAACTCGACGTGGCATTGATTCCACAAGTGGACGGAAGACCTCTG
>NW_019720668.1:0-739 GCF_002891405.2 Cryptotermes secundus
GTTGGCTTTGCTTCGCTAGCTAGCTAGATTTGCGTTGTTAGCTTGATATTTTTGGGTTGCTAGATTGCTAGCTTGCTAGATATTCGTCTCTCACTTGATAGCTTTGCGTTGCTAGCTTGCCAGCTTTGAGCTGCTAGCTTGCCAATTTTGCGTTTCTAGCTTGCTAACTTTCCGTTGCTAGCTTGCTATCTTTCTTGATATTCGTTGCTAGCTTCGCTAGCTTTGCGTTGCTAGCTTACTAGTTTGCGTTGCTAGATGCCAGCCTTTCGTTTCTAGCTTGCCAGCTTTGCGTTGCTACCTTTCTAAATTTGCGTGGTTAGCTTGCTAGCTTTTCGTTGCAACCTTGCTAGCTTTTAACTTTGCGTTTCTAGCTTGCTAGTTTTGCTTTCCTTTCTTGCTTGCTTTGCGTTTATTGCTTGCTAGAACTTGTTGCTAGCTTGCTAGCTTTGCGTTGCTAGCATTGTAGCTTTGCCTTGCTTGGTGGCTAGCTTTGCTTTGCTATCTTACCATTTTTGCGTTACTGGCTTGTCAGCTTTGCGTTGCTAGCTTGCTAACGTTGCGTTGTTAGCTTGCTAATTTTAGATATGTAGATTGCAAGCTTTGAGTTGCTAGCTTGCTAGATTTGCATTGCTCTCTTGCTAGCTTTGCGTTGCTTGCTTGCTTGCTTTCTAGCTTGCTTGTTTATTTTGCGTTCCTTGCTTGCTAGCTTTGCATTGCTAACGCGCTAACTTTGCTTTGC
>NW_019720669.1:0-772 GCF_002891405.2 Cryptotermes secundus
AATTGTCAAGAAAGAGCTTGATTTCGTTCATAATTTGTTTAAATCTTTAAAATAACTTAGTTTTTCTCAACATTTTATTGAAATTCGTTACATAATACAATAATAATCAGAAATTTGAAGGTTTTCCTTAAATTAGGGTGAAATCTTTTATAAATTGGTTGAAATTTTTTATACTAAGGGTAACATTTCAAAGAATTTTTGGTTTAAATTATATTCATTTCATTGTAACCTTTCAAAATTCAATTATAATCCCGCAAACTAACTTCGAATCTTTTAATTTTTATTTAAATTTACTGACTTATTATGTAAATCGTCAAAACACTGGTAGAATTCCCAGAATTAGTGTCAAATCTTTCACAAAATAATTTATATTACTTATATTGTGTTGAAATCTTGAAAGGATTTAACGTTAAATTTATATGAATTAGGTTGAAGAATGTCAAATTTAGCTTAGAATTACTTAAATTATCATAAATTCCTACAAAGTATGATTAAAATTAATTAATAATTTAATATCCTAAGAAAATTGAATAGATTTCCGTATATTAAAGTGTAATCTTTGACAATTTGTTGAAATTCTTTATAAATGCTTGAAATCTGGAATAATTATTTTTAAAAAATTCCATACATTACTTTGAAATCTTTCAAAACCTGGTTTATATTCGTTAAAATTAACATAATATCAATCAGTATAGACTTAAATTTCCCTATTATAATGTAGGAATCGTCAATAATTTGGACAGAATTCCATTTAATAATAAGAAATCTCTCA
>NW_019720670.1:0-737 GCF_002891405.2 Cryptotermes secundus
AAATTATCTGGACATTTAACAACTGTTCCCTAGATGATTTCAAACGAAGTTTAAGTTCTGAGACTTGGGAAACTGTATTTAATGCTGAGGACAATAATATAGATAGTGTGTTTAATAATTTTGTAGATGTATATTTGCAGATATTTAATGCTTGTTTTCCCAAAAAGAAAATTTACGAACATTTTTCCTCCAAACAATGGTTAACCACTGGAATAAAAACTTCCTGCAGAAGGAAAAGAGAATTATATCTCTTGGCAAAATTTCATGACAATAAAAATCTAAAGCAGTATTGTAAATCATACTGCAAGATTTTAACTAAGGTAATAAATGAGGCAAAAAGACTTAGCAATGAGGACAAAATTACCAACTCTAATAATGTTGCCAAAACCACTTGGAATATTATAAGGGCAGAACTGGGTAAAGATTGTTCAAAGGGTAAAATCTGCAGTACGGCCCAAATCAACTCAAGTAATTTTAATAATTATTTTTTAAATGTTGCTGATAATATTACTCAAAAAATTTCTAGCCAATTTACCTCTGATACTGATTCAAATAACAAATACAAATATTATTTGAACCTGGCTGCTAAGGGCCCTTTTCCTAAAATCATTTTCAATAACATAACAACGAAGGAAATTGAAAAGGTTATCTCTTTTTTACCTTCCAACAACTCTTCTGGATACGATGAGATCTCATTGAAGATACTAAAAATAAGTGCCCCATACATTTCTTCCCCG
>NW_019720671.1:0-7080 GCF_002891405.2 Cryptotermes secundus
AGACTGAGCATCTCTGTGTCTCAATATCCAACTGCATATCTACTCAAAACTTGCTGGGCAGATTTTGATTAAATTTCATAAGGTTTCAGTAGCATTTTGCAGAAATGGTAAATATATGAAGGTTAGCAGGCACAATGCATATGAAATGATAGGTTGTTTTGTGATATTGTTGTCACATATTAGTGACTAGACATGGGGTAACTGGATTTATTGAACACTTATAAACTGTAAACACAAATAATTCATGCACTCTACTTCTCATTTCAGCAGACACAAAGTCTTTGTATCTTCACTAACCATAATCTGGTAACATATCCTAACAATGCCCACTTCTTCTCATGTTGCTGCCAGCCTTCTGCCTTCCTACAGCTAACTCATGGCTGCAACTGCCTGTCCTAGTCAGAGTTACTTTGTGAATGGTGGTTTACTGCCAAGTAGGTTGTCTTGGAAGCAAGGCTCTTGAGGCTCATGAACAGAGGGTTTCATTTTTAAACTGAACTCTTATGTGTAAGCCTCATATTTACTGTGTCTGGCTTCTCCATGTTCTATGATGTGTACGTGGTCATCCTCATGATTTTGTATGGCTTTTGCTTATTGCCTGCCCCATTTTGCTATGCAATAATATACATACAGAAGGTTGAATGTCATGTGTAAACTGCACGCCGTTGCATAAGTCATTACAGATCAAATCAGTGCTTTATGGAGGGTTAGTTTAATGTTAGCACTTCAACACTTAATTCAGAATGGGGAATAGACTCTAATTAATGTCTAATTAATGTTCTGAAGGCCTCAGTTTCAATCATTTCTACGTCAGATCTCCATGCAATTCTTATCTCAATGATTCCACTGAGATTTTTTTTGATTTACAAAGGGAATATTCCATCTGGTCAGCATGAGATCAGCCTCAATTTGTGTGTCTTAATTGGTTTTTATGTTCCAGCACTCACACAACTGCATTGAAATGAGACATGTTGTTCAGTCATTTAAACTGTTGCTTTGCTTTGCCAGCACAGCCATTCCTGGCTTCCGTCTCCTGGAGATGCATGACTGAGTTTTTGTTCCATCCTAGACATGTACGTGTTTAGAAATGGGGCATCCTCTTTGACGAGTGAGTGGTTGGTCTTTTTGTGTAGACACTGCATTTATTCAGAATTGCTGGGTTTTCAGACTTTATTTATCATATGATATTGTAGAAACTAGAAAACACATTTCAGAAACTGCATCTGTTTCCATCCTTGCTTTTGTGGGGGAGGCGTCTGCTCTGTTGGGTCCGTTAGAAAGAGCTAACCTTAAGCACATTCATACTGTGATTTAGGTTGGCTCTTTCTAAGGGACCCAACAGATTAGGTGTCTTCCCCCCCCCATCACCTGAGGATAGAAAGAGATCCAGTTCCCATAACGTTGTGTTTTATAGTTTCTGTAATACCAGTTGATGGACAAAATCCGAAAACCCAGTAATTCTGAGTAGTATACACTATAGTGTATAGTGATGATAGCTATCATCAGAAAACCCTGTAGAATCTCCTTACTACATTCATTGCAGTGTAGTTTCAGCACGAATATATCTGCATTATCACAGCATTCAGGTCAATATGAAATCTGTGTACACCTTTTCACTGCACTATACTCAGTAACATTTATAGAAGGTATACGGAGATTTTCTTTGTCAGTGAAGGCTTGTGCTGCAGGTTATACCTTAACTTACATAACTACTCTGAAGCAGCAGTTACTCAGCTGAATAGTCACAGGCCCGACCACTCCCAAGTTTAAGCCTCTTATACTTCCTGTGTCTGGCTTCTCCTTGTCGAATACCAGGTACATTTCGATTTACATGGTTTAGGATAATTTCTGCCTGTGCCCTGCATAATTTAGTTATACAGTCATACACATAAGGAATTTTGAAAACCATGTGTAATAAGTGAATGCTTTGCACCTATCAAGATTTCCAATAGTGTGGAGTACTCTGTTCTACAGCTGCTGTGGTTTTAGTAAGTGACCATCTGCCTCATGCTTCAAGGTGGGAAAAGTGAATTCAGACCTCTTCTGTTGGTTTTCATTATATGGCCTCAGTTTAGATTGCATAGAAAATGGAGCAAACTGCATAGAGAACTCTGCATCATGTATTTTTACCAGATGTTTTGTGGAAACAGATCTTGCTTTAATAGCATCATTACCTATTTGCTGTGATGTAATCTAACAAGGGATGATTACTTCATTTCATGTCAGGACAGAACACGCATGATTATGAAGACTTGGACACTGAGGTGAATGTTAATAAGGCTTGGGAAACTATTTGAGATAATATAAAAAATTCTGCCATGGAGAGTCTAGGTTTTTATGAACTGAAGAAGCATAAGCTATGGCTCGATGAAGGATGCTCAAAACTATTAGACCAAAGAAAACAAGCCAAATTGCAGTGGTTACAGGATCCAAGCGAAATAAATGGGGATAATATGAACGATGTAAAACGTGAAACCAACAGACATTTCAAGAAAATGAGGGAATATCTGAAAGACAGAATTGATGAGCTTGCAATGAACACTAAGAACAAGAATATTAGAGACCTGTAAAGAGGAATAAATTACTTTTTTTTGGAGGGGGGGGTCACCAAACTAGAATTGCATAGTGAAGGATAAGAAAGGCGATCTGCTTGCAGATTCCCATAATATTTTGAATAGGCGGAGGAACTACTTCTCTGTTATTGAATGCACATAGGGTCAGTGATATTAGGCAGATAGAAATACATACACCTGATCCTAGCCTTTTTGAGGTTGCAAGTGTTAATGCAAAATTGAAACTGTATAAATCGCCAGGTAGTGATCAAATTCCAGCAGAACTTATTCAAGCAGGAGGCGAAATATTACATTCTAAGATCCACAATCTAATTCTATTTGGCATAAGGAAAAATTGCCTGACCAGTACCAGTTCACAAGAAGGGTGACAAAACTGACTAGTAATTATCAGGGAATATCACCACTTTCAACTTCGTACAAAATTTTATCCAATATTCTCTCAAGGTTAAGTCCATACATAGATGAAATTATTGGGGATGATCAGTGTGGGTTTTGACATAACAGTTTGCATTCGTCAGATATTGGAGAAAAAGTGGGTGTACAATGAGACAGTACATCAGCTATTCATAGACTTCAAGAAAGCCTATGCTTCAGTTAGGAGGGAAGTATTGTAAATATTCTGACAGAGTTTGGGATACCCACGAAACTAGTTACCCTGTTTAAAATGTGTTTAAACGAAACGTATAGTAACTCTAGGCCACCATGTAGTGGCAGCATAGGTATTTATAAGTCTTACTACAGCGGTGTATATCCAATACACCACCTTTGCTTTCAGTCCCCAGGTTTTTCCAAACGTGCCTCTGCATGTCCAGAAGGCCTTATAGGCCTTGTTAATAGCCTTGTCCAGCTGTTTTTTTATGTTAGTCCCTTGTCTAATGTCATTCCAAGGTACTTCATTTCAATGGATAGCCGGATTGCTTTACTGAAGAGGATTTGTTACTTAAGCCCCTTTATATCCCTCCTCCTAGTAAAGGGTATGATTACCGTCTTGTTTGGATTGATAGACAAGTTTGTTCTTTCACACCACCATTGAACTGTGTACAGGACTGTTTGTAAGATCTCTGACACTGGTCCATGCCATANCTCCCACTAAGCAAAAAAAAAAAGACCTCTGACACAGTGTAAGGGAATTTCTCATTTATTAGCATTGCTATATCATCAGCATATCTTACTGTGTAATGACCTTTACTGTTGAGCTCCCAAAGAAGATCATCCATGACCAGGCTCCACAGCAGAGGGGAGAGAACACCTCCCTGCAGGCACCCTCTCGCCACTGATGCACTCAGGTTCTCTCCAGACAATGTAGCACTTATATTCCTGCTTTCCAGCAAAGCACAGATCCATCTGCATATTGTGGGCTCAATGCCATGCCTTTCCGCAGCCTGTTTTATTGTGTCAAAAAGGTTCTATCAAAGGCTCCCTCTACATCAAGGAATGCTCCAAGGCAATATCCTTGTGTTCAATGGCATTTTGTATGCATGTAATCACATTATGCATTGTGGTTTCAGTAGATTTACCTATTTAGTAAGCATGTTGGTTTTGGTGCAGAGAATGAATCTTCAATGCAGCATCCCTAATGTATCTATCTACTACTTTCTCTGTCGTTTTCAAAAGGAAAGATGACAGGCTGATAGGACGATAAGCCTTAGCCTTGGTATAATGAGTTTCCTGGGCTTCGGTATAAATGTCACTTTGACTTGCCTCCAGGCTGTAGGGATAAACCCATACACCATGCAGGCTCTGAATATGCGGCACAGGTGTGGGACTAAATGTTCCACCCCTTGCTGCAGAAGTGCTGGGGCAATTCCATCTGTTCCTGCAGACTTAAATGGTTTGAAGGTACCTAACGCCAATCTACTTTTTGATTGATTGATTACCCGACTGGACAGGTTCCAGTCTCCCCAGTTCGTTATGTGTCCACATATGCCCAGGTTCTGCTAGACCTACCCGTCACCTGAATCATCAATCAGCTTTGAATCAAGGAAGTGAACTCTGAACAGTTCTTTCAGGTTCTTTCAGTGTCCCTTTCCTAGTTTGGGTATCCTTACCATCAGGCAACTTGATAGCACTGACCTTGTCAATTGCCTGTTTTGCCATGACTTTCATGAGTCTGGCACTGCCCGGTATATCATTCATCTCTTGGCAGTGCCTCCTCCATGAGGATCGCTTGGCTTTCCTTATTTCCTTATTATAACAGGCATTAATATGATTCCTGATATAAACACAGGATCTTGCATTATTACCAGGTGCAGCAGAGTAAACTGTCCCCCCTGTGTTGGTTAAACCTCATATTTGACCCTTGTATAATCAAGGTTCCTGAATAAGTGCTACATCTGCCTTTCCTTTGGCTAGATGCTGGCATAAAGTTGCCATGGCTGCTTTGCTGTGGCATAGGTTAATTTGAAGGAATTTCATGTTATGTGTGTGTGTATTGTTTCATTTTGGTCTCAGACTGGGTTCCATTTGAGGGGGTCCCCTGATCTGCTCTACTTTGGTCTGAAGGAGTGGGTACACCATCCCCTTCCCCCTCAGAGCCAGATTTTGAAGATGCTGTGTCTATCACAGTTTCTTTTTGGTGCTGAGCTTCAGGTTCTTTCAGCACTTTAACAGTCCCCTGTGAGAGCCCTGTAAATATCTTATATCCAGTCCTCTGTATAATGGTATAAGAGTCCCAGTCTATAAGTAGGATAAGCCTCTGGCCTTTTGGCTCAGATTGCTTATCAAGTACTCTCCAGTGCTCAGTATGGAGTCCTGGATTAAGATGTGCAGTCCAATTCAGTAGCTCTTCCTGATTCTCAGCAACTTTGTCCCTAATCCTAAGAGCCACCTTAACAGGCTTGGGTAGGTTCCTGGCATCAGTATCCTTCAGTCTGTAATTGTCAATGTCTTTGATAAGCCATTGACCAGACTGTTAATCGCCACATCTATAAATAAATGCGCCTCCCTCCAGTCTGTAGGACTTCAGGTGTGGTAGTTCTCCCTTTAGAGTCTACATAACACCCCTCCCAGTACATCCAGAATGGAGTTCTGGTCATCTTCAGTTAGCTTATCTTCAGGATATGTTTCCCTGAAGATAGCTACTTTTATGTTGGTCACAACCTCCTTGTAGGTCCCTGGTCCCTTAGCATCCATGGGCCTTTTTGGAGCTGTGACCATTTCTGTGGGGTACTGCCCTCCGACCTTGGCCTCTTAAGGGTCCTGGTAGGGGTTTCTCCCTGCTTGGGCGAGCCTGCATTTCCTGGTTGCTGAATGCCCCCAGTTCCTGCTTCACTTGCCCTAGCTCTTGCCTTTTTAAGTTTCTGTTTGGCACATCCGGACAGTGCCTTCTTCGCCAGACAGAGTCCACTTATTCCAGAGACTAGGTGTCCCAGACCTTCTCCTAATATATGTATGCTACAAGTACTAGCTCCCTGAATTGGTATGTCAGTACTATTGACTCCCAAGAGGGTGGTTTCTGGTTTTGCCTCGGCAGGTTTCGAACCACTGGTTCGTCCCTGTCTTTGGCTGAAATTTCAACAGCAGGTTCGCTGGTTGCAACCGGGCCCCTTAACGGTGCACCAGAGCTTCCTGCTCCCTACTGAAATATTTCTTGTAGGGATCTCCTTGAAGAGGAGTCCCTCTTCTGTTTAAGGTCCTTATGACCGGTTTTTGTTTTGTTACCTATGATTTCGGTCCCACGAGTCATGGGGTTATAGAAGGTGACCACCCACAGTGCCCCATACAGGTGGAAGGCATGAATACAATGGGGTGCTGCCTGGTGCCCCGAGGGGATCGTTCACAACACTTGCTAATAACCACCCCAGCGCCATGCAGCCCTCAACACAATGCCTCACACCTTGGTGTAGGTGGTTCGTTCCTGTTAAGGATAAACCCTCACAAACCTCCAGGACCAAGAGTGCTCATTTGGGGGGAAGAGGGTATCCCAGGTGATCAGTGGGAGTGTGACACCAGTTGGTCATGAGGTTGCAACCAGGGGAACCTGCATGAAGCAGTCACCCTGGGCGTGGCATATAGGCTCCCCACGTTCCCACCCCTCCACATGGGTTGGTCAGATCATTTTAGAGGGTTGAGCCCGAAGGCTTGTGGCACCTTATCAGTACTCTAGGGAGACAGCTCAAGTAGCCGAAGCTACCCCCATACGAATGCTCTCCCAAATTCGTCCTGGGTAGACTGTAGTAATACACAAGAGTCATTATGCCACTGCGTGGGAGGCTCCGGTTGTAATGCCATTGCCCTTTATGGGAACTTAGCCGCCAGTCCCGGTTGGTCATACTAATCCAGAACCTGAGACTGTCATTGCGCTGAGGGGCCATGAGGAGATGTCCCAAAGCTGTGTCCTGATGCATCCTTGGTCCATGATGTGTCCCCACCAAAGACACAGCCGTAGTTCAGCCAACCTCATAGAGGATGGTGTCATTACTACCTGTAACATGTGATCTACGAAAGTCACAGTTACTCCCGCCTATAAACAGCATACCCCACTGGGTTGTGATCTTGTGGGTTGGGG
>NW_019720671.1:7097-7258 GCF_002891405.2 Cryptotermes secundus
TTTCAATTGACCTAATCCTTCCAGCCACACTATGGCCCTGGGGTTCACTCAGCCTCTAACAGAAATGAGTGCCAGGAATTAAATAAATTTCCTGGGGAATAAAGCGCAGCCGGGGCGTAAGGCTGACAACCTTAATGCCATCTTTGAGCCGATTGTCTAGA
>NW_019720671.1:8211-10831 GCF_002891405.2 Cryptotermes secundus
TTGTTTTGTATCTTGTAACACACATGTATGTATATGTAATTGACTTGTTTTATTATCCCTTGGCTTGTTAAAGCCAAGTGGGATTAATAACGTGAGTAAGTTATTCTTAATGTATGTTTATTTTTATTAGATTCTTTTACCTTACATTATTATTTATGTTTATTGATTGATGTATATGATTTTGATCTTGTATATGCATATTGATATCTGTATTCAAAGGACAATTTCCACATCCTGGTTTTTTAACCTGTAGGGATATATATGGAAAATAAATGGACAATGAACAATGACAATGTCCCGTCAAAGAAACAATTGCCATCAGCTATCTGGCAGACAATGTTTGTGGTTTGTTTGGTGTATGTGTGTGCCTCCACTGCTTTGACTGCACTTTGGTTTCAATATTCACAAATGAAACCCAGATTTCATCACCTGTTTCTCATACAATGTGATTGAGAAATTCTTAGCCATTTTTGTGGTATTGCTCTGAAAAGCCAAAGCCATTCTCGACATTTGTGCACACCTGTGAGTATTTTTGGAACCCATCTCATGTAAAGATTGTGATAGCCTTAGTCTATGATAATCTCATAGAGAACAGTGCATGAAAATTGTGGAAATTCAAACCAAAATTCTGAAATTGTGAAGCACCATCTTCCATGAAGTTTTTGGTCAACACTGTGAACAAGATAATTACTCCTACAGATGGCCATCCACTTCATTCTTTATCATAAATATTTGTTTGCCCATCTTTGAACGGTATTCAGTTCCTTCATTAGTACATTTTGGCTGTAAACTGCTGCACATAATTCACAGTGGATTTCTGCAGAAATCATGTTTCTTAGAGGGAAGGAAGCGATGACAATGCAAATATTGCAGCTGGCAGGATTATCAATCGCAGGACACACAATAACTCACTCTGTAGAGACAAGAACAGACACTAGGTGACTAATTATATAATGGTTTACAGGACAATGAGTTATGTGACGCTACCTCACAAGCACTTGCTCTTCCTCGCTCTTACATTAGTTCCCTAAAATAAACAAAAGTCACTTTCTCAATAGCCCATGTGTAATCCTCCAGTTTAAGTCAAGACAGTTTACATGCGGTGTGTGTGTGTATGTGTTGTACTTCATATTATCGGATATATATACCTCATGGTGCAAATAGCTGATCATTAGGATCTGACATTTCAATGAAACTTACCACCCCAATCTTCAGGGTTGAAGAGTAAGCAGAGCAGAACATCATCAACCCACTATGTTCAGGACAGTAGAACTGCTCACAGTTACTACTGTGAAAACCTGAAATCAAGGAACATCATAAATCAGTTATAGTATGCACTAAAGATGGCTGTCCAACTGGGAAATATATTGTCAAGTGTATGAGTGACTGTAGGCGGGTTTTTGATTGGTAATTGGATTTATTGTACTCTTATAAATCCGTGATTACAAGTAATTATAAACATTTCACTAATTCACATTCTGCAGTTCACTAGAGCACACATTTAAGTCTTCTCAACCTGTGGTATCTTCACCAGTTTTCTGGTAAAAGCTTCCAATGGTGGACGTTCTTCTTCCTTTCGGTTCCCTAACTATCCCCAGCCTCAGCTACAGCAACTCTCAACTGACTATCCCTCTCACTAACCAACCAACCAACTCTCTGACTGACTAACTTCTCGTTAACTCTTTTTCTTATAACATCTGTGCACAGACTGCATGGAAATCACCTTTCTTCTCTTGCTATTTATGGGCCATTTCCTAGTAATGGTCGTTGTCCAGCTGTTTGGTTTGTGGTCTTTGCCTAGCAACGGGTCTACATCCCGCATTATGTAGTACATTGTATATGCAAATGTTGATGGAATGAATAATATAGTAGGTAGTTGCAACTGGCATTCTCGTCAGAAGTCCTCAACATAATCCATGAATCACTGCTATTCTTATAGTTGGTCTAGGAAGTGCTTGTAATTTTGAAAGCCTGTATATGAATACATTAGATATTGAAATTTTATGCAGTAAAACATACCTGTTCCATCAGCTGTGCCTGTCTTCACCAGTGTGAGTCTGCAGTCTTGGTACTCAATTCCTTGTGAAGAGGTCGTCTTCTCAGTAATCTCAAGTTATTTTCCTGAGTCAGAATATGAACACCAAGTGCAATAAAATTTATTTAACGATGTGAATCTGGTGAAGAAAGGTAACCAGCACTGGATATTCAGCCAGTAATTCTCATGATATGTAATATTCATGACTCTTACACTGTTGAACCATTTAAAGACCAATGCAAAGGAAGTTATATGCTGATTTGTGGTGGTGTCAAGGGGCAGAAGTAATGAATGGTAATGAAGAAGACAGTGCATTATTAATCCAGACTCTCCCACAGAGACCCTTATTATGCACGTGCTATTCCATTGATTATTATATGCTCCTTGTCAGGATACATGACAGCACATAAGGGCTTGTCATATGTATTTGTCCATCTGTCTGCTTGTTTGAACTTGGGAACTGGTGGACAGTTTATAATGAAATTTGGTTTGGGTATTTCATTGCATTTGAGTCTAAAAATTGGAGGATAATGTTTTATTGTTTCTGTCTTTTGCTTTCTCTTTTTTTATTTCTCTTTTTTTGGT
>NW_019720672.1:0-493 GCF_002891405.2 Cryptotermes secundus
TTTCGTCGCCTCCTACGACTCGCAGGGTCACTGTGGAGGTATTCGCCCCCGCCTTCACACGGGATTTGTTTTGCTACTACTGTTTTTATATTACTACCATTTATACTGGTGTTTTTATTGCTAGCGGGGTGGGACTAAGTCCCTTGTACTGCGGCCACTTCTGGCCTATTGTACCAGCCCCAGATGATAGGTGAGGGTGATTGTGGAGCAGTTGGTGGAATCAAGATTGGCAGGGTAAACCGAAGTACTCGGAGAGAACTTGCCCCAGCGCCACTTTGTCCACCACAAATCCCACTTGACCAGACCGCGGATCGAACCCGGGCCGCTGTTGTGGGAAACCAGCGACTAACCGCTTGAGCTATGGCGCGGCCCTATACTAGTGTTACAACTGTTCATAATATTACAGCGACATCCCAGCCACTTGCAGTTTTCTTGCGTTTAACGAATGAACATACACAGCATGTCGAAAATGGCATTACGTTTTTATTACGCC
>NW_019720673.1:0-585 GCF_002891405.2 Cryptotermes secundus
ATTTCAATTAATACAAATAATGTCAATTATTTTGTGAAAGATTTCACTCTAAATTTCGGAACTCTAACAGTATCTGCGACGATTTACGCAATAATTCAGAAAATTTAATGAAATTTTAAACGGTACGAGGTTATTTAGAGAATTTTTATTGAATTTTGAAAACTTTCAACAAGATCTATATAATTTTATCATGAAATTCTTCAATTTTTCAATTTAAAATAAACAGTTTCAAACGATTCAAAAATGGTTCACTCTAAATAAGGATTTCCTTTAAATTTCTGATAATTACTGTAATAATTTATCAATTTTCATAAAATTTTCATTCCACCAAAGTAATTAAAAATTTAAACTAATTTTGAACGAAATAAACCTATTATATGAAAATTTTTTCCGAATATTTTTTGACAATTTCACTTTAATATAAGTATTAGCACACAATGCGTGAAAGATTTCTTCTTATTAAATGGAATACTCTCCAAATTATTGATGATTTCTACTTTATATTAAGGAAATTTATGTCAATTTTGATAGAAATCAATCCAAATTTTTTAGGTTTATTTAATTACTAATTGATTTTAATCAAAC
>NW_019720673.1:669-932 GCF_002891405.2 Cryptotermes secundus
ATTTAATGTTAACATTTCAAAGAATTTTAGTTTGAAATTGTATATACACTTCGTTGAATTCGTTGAAAATTCAATTAATTCCTTAATTTAACTTAGAATCGTTCTAAATTTCTTTAANATTATTTTTGAAAATTTAAAGCAATTTTCAACAACTCGAAGGTAATGTAAGGAATTTTATTGAATTTTGAACGAATTCAACGAAGTCTATATAATTCAAAATAAAATTCTTCGATTTTTCAAGTTTAAATAAATAATATTACACT
>NW_019720674.1:0-429 GCF_002891405.2 Cryptotermes secundus
CTACCAAGCTAGCCACGCCAATCTAGCAAGCTAGCAACGCAATGCTAGCAAGCTAGCCAACGCAAAGCTAACAAGCTACCAAAGCAAAGCTACCAAGCTTGCAACGCAAAGCTAGCAAGTTAGGCAAACCAAGATAGCAAGCTTGCAACGCAAATCTAGCTAGCTAGCCACGCAAATCTAGCAAGCTAGCAACGCAATGCTAGCAAGCTAGCCAACGCAAAGCTAACAAGCTACCAAAGCAAAGCTACCAAGCTTGCAACGCAAAGCTAGCAAGTTAGGCAAACCAAGATAGCAAGCTTGCAACGCAAATCTAGCTAGCTAGCCACGCAAATCTAGCAAGCTAGCAACGCAAAGCTGGGAAACTAGGAACGCAAAATGGCAAGATAGAAACGCAAAGCTTAATAGATAGCAACGAATAGCTGGCAAGCT
>NW_019720675.1:0-983 GCF_002891405.2 Cryptotermes secundus
GTCCACTGAGGCCGGCTTTCCGTCTTGTAGACGTGTCTCTATCTCCTGATAGGCCGTCATCTCAATGTGGTTGGCATTCACCCTTTTGACGGTGAGTGGGTAGGGTGGGGGCCTTAACGCATATGCCAGCGTTCGCCCTCCTTCGCCGGATGTCGCTCGTTTCCCGACGGTTGGGTACCCTTCCTGTTCGTAGGGGCAGTTATTCGTGAAGTGGCCCAGTTTTCCACAACTCCAGCACCCTGATTGTCTTCCGTCTCCTCGAAAGGTGGGGGACGATCGGTACTTCCGGTATGTCTTTTTGCTACCTTCGTGAGGTCTAGCTGCTATCAGTACCGCTTGCAGCTCTAGCGCTCGTCGGAGGGCCTCGTTTACCTTCTTCTCACCTCCTAGCAGCAGCTGGAACCTTATATCGGCATCTCGTAGTCCGTATACGAAGGCTATTCCTGCCTCTCTTCCTATGTGGTCTGCAGGTAGATCGGGGTAGGCACGATGGGAATGTAGTTCAATGGCCGTGGCAAAGTCTTGCAGGGATTCTCCGGGTTTCTGTGTCCTTGTTCTTAATTGGCAGGGGTAGGCAGCTGCAAAGTGGTGGTCTCCGAAACGGTCCCTTAGTACCTGAAGCGTTTCCTCATAAGTTGTATCTGTCGGAATGCAAGGTAGCACTTCTGCCGCCCGGCCCTTCAGAGCGGTGATGAGGTATGTTAATTTTTCCTTATCCGTCCATTGGTTGTGCTCTGCTACGGTCTCGAATTGTCGCCGGAACACGCTCCACGTCGAATTTCCGTTGAATGTCGGTGGCTGAGCCGTGCTCGTGACGATTTTTGATGTATTTCCCCGCTCGGCCTTCATCTGTCTCGTCTCATCCGACCGTGTCCGGAACTCGCGTTTGGCCTCCTCAATTACTGCGCAAGTTTCATTGTAGTTCTTCGTCAGGTCTGCCTGTAGTTTTGTTGTTCGCGCGCAGAGGGACACTTCAATCTTCT
>NW_019720676.1:0-1214 GCF_002891405.2 Cryptotermes secundus
TTCGTTGCTAGCTTGCCAGCTTTGCGTTGCTAGCTTGCTAGATTACTAGATATGCGAAGTAGCTTGCTATTTTTGCGTTGCTAGCTTGCTAGATTTACGTTGTTATCTTGCTAGCTTGCGTTGCAAGCTTGCTATCTTTGCGTTGCTGCTTGCTAGTTTTGAATTGCTAGCTTGCTAGTTTTGCGTTGCTACTTTGCTAGCTTGTTAAATTTTCGTTGCTAGCTTGCCAGCGTTGCGTTGCTAGCTTGCTAGTTTTGCGTTGGTAGCTTGCTAGCTTTGCGTTTCTAGCTTGCTATCTTTGCGTTGCTAGCTTGTTAACTTCCAGTTGCTAGGTTGCTAGCGTTGCTTTTCTAGCTTGATAGCTTTGCTTTGCTATCTTGCTAGATTTGCGTTGCTTGCTTAGCAATTCTTGCTGCTAATTTTGCGTTGCTTGCTTGCTAGCTTTGCGTTGCTAGTTTGCCAGCTTTGCGTTGCTACCTAGCCAGCTTTGCGTTTCTAGCTGGTCAGTTTTGCGTTTCTAGCTTACCAGCTTTGCGTTGATAGCTTGGCAGTTTGCGTTGAGTACTTGCCAGTTTGCGTTGTAAGCTGGCTAGGTTTGTGTTGCTAGCTTTGCTAGATTTGCATGTCTAGCTTGCTACCTTTTCGTTGCTACCTTGCTGGCTTTCCGTTGTTAGCTTGCTAGCTTTGAATTGTTAGCTTGATAGTTTTGCGTTGTTATCTTGCTGGTTTTGTGTTGCTAGCTTGCTAGCTTTGCGTTGCTAACTTGCTAGCTTTGCGTTGCAAGGTTGGTAGCTTTGCGTTGCTAGCTTGCTATTTTTACCATTGTAGCTTGCTTGCGTTGCGTATCTAGCTTGCTAGCTTTGCGTTGCTATCTTGCCTGGTTTGAGTTGCTAGCTTGCAAGCTTGGCGTTGCCTTTTTGCTAGCTTTGCGTTACTAGCTTGCTAGATTGCTAGATATGCGTTGGTAGTTTGCTAGTTTTGCTTTGCTAGCTTGCTAAATTGCTAGATATGCGTTGGTAGTTTGCTAGCTTTGCGTTGCTAGCTTGGTTCCTTGCTTTGTTAGCTTGCCAGCTTTGCGTTGCTAGCTTGCCAGGTTTGCTTTTCTATCTTGCATAATTTGTGTGTCTAACTTGTTAGATTTGCGTTGTACCTTGCCAGCTTTACGTTGCTAGCTTGCTAGCTTTGCGTTGCTAGCTTGCTAGCTTTGCGTTGCT
>NW_019720676.1:5314-6032 GCF_002891405.2 Cryptotermes secundus
ATTTTTGCTTTGCTAGTTTGGTAGCTTTGCGTTGTTAACTTGGTAGATTTGGTTTGCTAGCTTGCTAGCTTTGCGTTTTAGCTTACTTTATTTGCGGTGGTGTTTGCTATCTTTGCGTTGCTAGCTTGCTAGCTTTGCGTTGATAGCTTGCTAGCTTTTGCGTTGCTAGCTTGCTGGCTTTGTGTTGCTAGGGTGGCAGCCTTGCTTTGCTAGCTTGCAAGCTTTGCTTTGATAACTTGATAAGTTTGCATTGTTCCTTGCTAGCTTGGCGTTGCTAGCTTGCTAGCTTTGCGTTGCTAGCTAGCTAGATTTGCGTTGCTAGCTTGCTAGATTGCTAGTTATGCGATGCTAGCTTGATAGCTTTGCGTTGCTAGCTTGTTAGCTTCGCGATGCTAGCTTGCTAGCTTGGGGTTGTTAATTGGTAGCTTTGCGTTGCTAGCTAGGTAGATTTGCGTTGCTAGTTTGCTAGCTTTGCTTTGCTAGCTTCATGATTTTGCGTTGCTAACTTGGTAGCATTGCGTTGCTAGCTTGCTAGTTTTGCGTTGCTCGCTTGCTTTCTTTGAGTATATTGCTTGTAAGCTTTCGATGCTAGCTTGTTTGATTTGCGTTGCTAGCTTGCAAGATTTTGCGTTGAAAGCTTGCCAGCTTTGCGTTGATAACTAGACAGCTTTGTGTTTCAAGCTTGCCAGGTTTGCGTTGTTAGCTTACCAGTTTTGCG
>NW_019720677.1:0-316 GCF_002891405.2 Cryptotermes secundus
CGCCAAAGGTGGCACCACACAATCGAACACACAGCGATTCTGAAGAGGCTGAGGAACAAGGGATCACCAAGTAGCATCCAGAAAAACTCGTGTTCTTGTGACCTTCTCCGCTGAAATGCCCAGGACCCTGCATACTCTGCTTTCTTTGTTTTAGCGGAGGTTCCAGCTAAAATTCTTTCTGAGTCTTGCATCGGCTGCAAGGTTCGGACATTTTCAGATGTTGGGATGGGTTCGGGTGCTGCGATAGTTTCTGGTGCTGGTAATGGTACAAGTGCTGGGATCGCTTCAGGTGTTGGGATGGGTCCAGGTGCTGAGA
>NW_019720678.1:0-1436 GCF_002891405.2 Cryptotermes secundus
TGGCTGGATAACATGTTTATGTTGTTTATTGCTTCTGTTTCTTCTACTGTTTGATACCTTTGTCCAGTTATCAGGTTTGAATCCGGAATGAATATATTCCGAGCCCTGGTTTAAATCATGCGTAACTGAGTCTGTTTTAGTGTTTCTTTCTTCTTGTAATAACTTTATAATTTCTCTGGCCGAATAAAGTTCCAAAAGCACTTCTTCATACTTCATTTTGTTTTGGTAGCAACAATTACATACATTATCAGTAAGAACTTCTGCCGAAACGATGGAAACTGGAGCCGCTGACAAACCGTAAGTCTCAGTATCCGCCATATTGCCCATAGTTCTTCATAGAATATGCCCTTTATGTCATCAACTTTGTCTTCTGTTGGGACATGAACATTTTTAACAATGATATCACACCAATGACCTTTTAGTATTATATACGAGGGTGAGTCGAATGAAAACCGTAAAAATATTTTTAAATTTAATTTATTGAATGAAAGCAGTACACAACTATATTATTTTTCTATATAGTCTCCATTTCATTCAATATATGCCCTCCAGCGTTTACAAGGTGTATGGATTCCTCTAGAAGAAATTCTTGTGGTTGTCTGCGCAACCACTCATGCACTGCCTGAACCCCCTTCATCAGAACAGAACTTACTTCCTCCATCGCCTCTTTCAGTGGCTAAGACATATGGTAATCACTTGGGGCTAGGTCTGGTGAGTATGGTGGATGTGGAAGACACTCAAAAGTCCAAATGTTGGATTGTTGCAACTGTTGCATGAGCAGCGTGAAGCCGAGCATTGTCATGTTGCAAAAGGACACCTCTAGTCAAAAGATCACATCGCTTTGATCTGACTGCAGGTCGAAGATGATTCTTCAGGAGATCTGAATATGAGGCAGTGGTGATAGTGTTCCCCCGAGGCATGTAATGCTCCAAGAGTACACCTCATTCGTCCCAGAAGAGAGTCAGCATAATCTTCCCTGCAGATGGCTGCGTCTGGAACTTCTTGGGTTTTGCTGATGAGGAATGACGCTATTCCTTGCTTGTTTTCTTTGTTTCTGGTTGGTGGTAGTGCACCCAAGTTTTATCGCCAATTCTGGAGTCAGCTGCCATGGCACCCACCTTGCAGACACTTTGAAACTGGAGCACATCATGAATGACATGGTGTGCAGATCTGTGACTCATGTTAAGAATTTGGGTACTTCATCCGCCGACACTCAGCGATTCTCCATCACTAGGGCTTGAAGTGCTGCAGTAGACTCAGGGGTCAGGACTCTGTGCGCCTGACCTGGGCGAGGAGCATCTGCCACATACATCACACCATTTCTGAATTTCATACTCCACTCGTACACTTGCTGCTGTGACAAGCATGCATCACCATACTGAACCTTCATCCATCGATGAACTTCAGTTGGTTTCACACCTTCACTGATCAGAAAA
>NW_019720678.1:3278-6584 GCF_002891405.2 Cryptotermes secundus
TTTCTTTTTTAAATACATCCTTTACATGTTTTGGTGGGACCATCTTCAGAAGAACATATCAATACACTCATCTTCCTTTAAAGAGAAGCAGTATAAAGGACATGAAACAAAGTTTTATAAACCAAACTTGTAAATAGACATGTGATGATTCATAAATGTTTTAATAAATTCATGCACATCACTGTAATTGTTAAAGGCTATTATTATATTTTCATGACATTGTGATGGTGGTTTCTGTGTGTATTGGTAGTGACCAGTGACATTGTAGCAGTGGTTTCCACACGTACTGATGTGTCTTTCTGAAGATGGTCGCTCTGGCTGAAACATGTAAAGGATGAAGTATGAAAAAAATTATCACTCATGCTGGACACTGATCTTTTATAATTTGAGCATTTTCTTTTGTTGCAGGTGTTTAATCGGGAGCTGGATAGTTTGAAGATTGAGACTGTGCAGAAGGAGACTATTCATCCTCGTAAATCCTACAAGATGAACTCTTCGTGTGCTGATATCCTCCTGTTTGCAGCATACAAGTGGAATGTCTCGAGGCCGTCCCTTCTAGCTGACTCAAAGTAAGAGATTTTGGATTGTCACTGTGTAAACTGTATTGGATATTTTTGAAGTTGAGTGGGTTGGATAGATCACTGGAATTCCAGAGGGAAATAGCTTTAGACAGTATTGCCAACCTTTGGGAGAACTAGTCACATGTTCACACTTTTTATCAGTGATGCAGAAAAATGAAAGATGTTCTTTTTGCTGATCTCAGTTTTAATTTTAATGGAGATTGCATATTGTCCTCTGTGTGGAGATAAGGTTGTCCCTGTGCTTGAACAGTGCCAAGTGAAAGGAAAGCTCTGTGCAAGTAATTGATCAACTTCATACTCCCATTGCTATAGTATGAGTTAAAGATCCTTTGGTACCTGTTGGATAGACTCTGTGGGTACCCAAGTCCTGGCTGCGACAGTTGCATTCCTTGTACTCATAATTACAGCTCCATAATGATACTGATCAATGTGACTTCTGTGTACGGATGAATGAAGTTATATTTACTTGCTGATAACACTAGGGACACAATGGACAACACCACAACGCAGAAGTATTGGATTGATGTGCAGCTTCGGTGGGGTGACTATGACTCGCATGACATTGAGAGATACGCTAGAGCAAAGTTCCTGGACTATACAACAGATAATATGTCCATCTATCCATCTCCTACAGGATTGCTCATTGCCATTGATTTGGCATACAGTTTATACAGGTAATAAAGAAAGCTGCAAAGCTTTCATGGCATTTTCCCTGTATGTCATTTCCAGTTCACCGTACATAATATTCTGTTACTCTGTTGGTGTTAAATAACTGCGTTTTATACAGTATCATTAAACAACCCCTAAACCAAATGGATGTGCTTTTGGGGTAGCTGTAATATGTGTATGCATTTATTTTTTATTAATTCAGTAGCACTAGGTACCTCAGTGTGACATTGATTGGTAGGAAGGATATGAAATGAAGTGGATATTTGGTTATTAGTATGATGATGGAAATTAGGTGGAAGGATGTGGACTGTATTTATCTGGCTGAGGGTAGGGGCGAGCATTGGTGTCTTGTGAACTGAGCCATGAAATTTCACTTCTGTAAAAGATAGAAAACTTCTGTGCCAGCTGACCATCTCATGAATGACTTGGCTCCATTGAGTTGGTTTAGTGTAATCCATTCCTTTCAATTTACTCTGAGGCTGATCTAGTTTGGGTATGCAGTTTTAGTCGTGCAGTGTATCTTAAATACATACTTTTAATTAATTTTTGCTGTCATTGTCAACTGACAAAAGTATGTTTTGAAGTTGAATTTGTAGAAATTGGTGTTCTGTTTGCATTTGTATTTTGTGCAGTGCATATGGAAACTGGTATCCAGGCTCCAAACCAGTGATCCAGTGTGCCTTGGAAACAATTATGAAGGAAAATCCAATTTTGCATTTGCTGAGGCAACGGATCAGGATGGCTCTGAAGCAGTACCCTTTAGGGCCTTCTGAACCAGACCTGTCATAACTGAACTGCAAAGAGATCTTTTCCCTTCAGATCATCTGGTGAGTTGAGAAGATGAGATGGATGGCATAAGCACACTAGAGTACTTATAGCCTTGTCCTGTTATTCTTTGTTTTCTAAATCAGTTTCTGTCAGAGGCGTTCATTTTGTGTCGTGCTCTTGATTCTTGCACTCCTGTATCTGTACAGTACTTTGTTATGTCCAAGTAAGGCTCCATAGTAACACACAGTGACACATCAGAATCTTAAAGGAATGCATCCTTTTATGTTATCACTGTCTACATATATATATATATATTGTCACGTGTTGGGTATGTCACGTGACAAATAATTTCACAACATATTGCATATAGCGAATTTATTCCACCTGCTCTCACAATTACACCACTACTGCCATCTGCAATATCATACGTACTTATTTCTGCTACTGTAGGCACTTCCATTCACTCCGGCGAATGCTAGACTGCAGCTGACTGATTACACTGATGAATACTCCTCGTTATGTAGCTTCCACACTGACAACACAGAAAACAGTTACGTGATTGCTTCACTATTGCGTAACGTCATGTTTACAGGCGTTGCTGGGGAACGCTGCCGAGAGTTGTTTATTGCTTTGTAATAACTGTGGTGTCCCCTGTTATGTCACTGCGGGGGAAGGGGATGGAGTGTTTACTGGCCTGTTACCATAGCAGAGGCAGTTGCTCCGATGCTGTTATGTCACCGCTGGATGGGGGAGGGGTCCTGCATCGTGCAAATACATCACAATATATATACGTGTGTGTTGGTTTTTACTGTTGATACAACAAATCTAACAAATGATTTACTCACACTTTTATTGTGTTAATTGTGTTTTATATAGATTGGTTTTTACCTTTGTTGTAACAAAACTCATTCACTCACGCTTTTATCATTAAAAAAACTCTGTGGCCTGTAGTCTGCAAGCGAACTATACTGACCGAGCGACCACCGCTGTTGGCGAAGTTAGTACCAACTTTTGCAGATAGAGTGTCACATGTCAGTGCAAGAAATCCCCATAGCCGTTAATTTCGGTTTTCTAACCAGAGCCGCTATTTCCTTGAAATTACTCCTCAGTTATCCTCACGAGGCTGAGTGGACCCCATTCCAGACCCACTACACACTTTTATCATGTTGTGATTTTTATATATATATATGTACAAATCAGAATATTTCTGTGTTGGACAAGAAGTTCTCATTATGGTTATAAGGGATATGATCTAGGTTGTAAGCTGTGTAGTTTGCTAGAAGTCCAC
>NW_019720679.1:0-1057 GCF_002891405.2 Cryptotermes secundus
TTGCTATCTTACTAGATTTGCGTCCTTAGCTTGCTAGCTTTGCGTTGCAACTTGCTATGTTTGCCTTGCTAACTTCCTAGCTGTGCGTTGCTAGCTTGCTAACTCTGCGTTGCTAGCATGCTAGATTGCTTGATTGCTAGGTTTGCGTTGCTAGCTTGCTATGTATGCGTTGCTTGCTTGCTATGTTTGCGTTGCTAGCTTTCTAACTTTCCCTTGCTAGATTCCTAGCTTCCAATATATGCGTTGATATCTTGCTAGCATTGCGTTGCTATCTTATTATCTTTTCGTTGATAGCTTGCTACCTTTACCTTGCTAGCTTGCTAGCTTGGCGTTGTTATTTTGCTAGCTTTGCGTTGGTAGCTTGCTAGCATTCCGTTGCTAGCTTGCTAGCTCTGCTTTCCTAGCTTTTTAGATTGCTAGTTTTGCGTCGCAATCTTGCTAGCTTTGCGCTGCTATCTTACTAGATTTGCGTTGCTATCTTGCTAGTTTTGCGTTGTTAGCTTGCTAGGTTTCCGTTGCTAAATTCCTAGATTTGCGTTGCTAGCTTGCTAGCTATGCGTTGCTAATTTGCAAGATTGCTAGCTTTGCGTTTCTACCTTGCAAGCTTTCTAGTTTTGCGTTAATAGTTTGATAGCTCTCCGTTTCTAGCTTGCTAGATTTGCGTTGTTAGCTTATTAACTTTGCGTTTCTATCTGGCTAGTTTTTCCTTGCAAGCTTGCTAGCTTGGTGTTGTTTTCTTGCTTGTTTGGATTTGCAAGCTTCCTAAATTTGCGTTTCTCGATTGCTAGTTCTGCGTTGCTAGCTTGTTAGATAGCTAGATTTGCGTTGCTAGTTTGCTAGCTTTGCTTTGCTATATTACTAGATATGCGTTGCTAGATTGGCAGCTTTGCGTTTCTAACTTCCTAGCTTTTGCGTTGCTAGCATGCTAGCTTTGCGTTGCTGAATTGCTAGCTTGCTAGATTTGCGTTTCTAACTTGCCAGCTTTGCGTTGCTAGCTTGCTAACTTGCAAGATATGCGTTGCTATCTTGCTAATTTTGCGTTTCTAACTTGCTTGTT
>NW_019720680.1:0-408 GCF_002891405.2 Cryptotermes secundus
CTTTGACGATTTCACGTCAATATAAGGAAATACAGACAATATGTGTAAGATTTTTTTTATTAAATGGAATAATGTACAAATTATTGATGATTTCTGCATTATATTAGGGAACTTTATATCAATTCTGTTTGATGTTATCTTAAATTTAACGAATTTATACCAGGTTTTGAATGATTTCGATAAAATTTAAGAAATTTAACCAAGAATTAATACAGATTTCAAGTTAATATATAGAATTTCAACAAATTGTCAATGATTCCACCTAAATTTATGGAAATCTATCGATTTTTTAACGTTATTATATTATGAATTAATTTTTATCATATTTTGAGTGATTTCATCATAAATTAAAGAATTCTAAAGTAAATTTGACCTTCTTCAACCTAATTCATTAAATTTTAACCAAAA
>NW_019720681.1:0-440 GCF_002891405.2 Cryptotermes secundus
CCCGGCACCCATATCAGTTCTACCCTGTTATGTTTGGCCAGTTCCGTGAGAGTTTGGAGGCAATCCCAGACCAATTTTGAGTTTATCTGGTGTTTGTCAAGCGCTTTAAGTGCAGCTTGGCTGTCAGATAGAATGTAGTTTTTCCTATTTCTATAGTTCCTATCTAAATTCTCCATAATACATACCTTAATGGCATATACTTCTGCCTGAAATACTGTCATGTATTGCCCAAGGCTGAAACTAAGTTTCTGCCTCGTGCCATAGCAGTACACACCAGCTCCAGTGCTCTTATTTATCTTGGAACCATTTGTATACCAGATCAGTCCCCCTTTTCTATTGGGCCAAAACCCATCTTCCCATTCACTCCTGTGAAGGGGTTTTCATATACATGTCTCAGTATCATTTTTTTAGACTCCATTTGTAATATGGGTTCTTTCTTC
>NW_019720682.1:0-271 GCF_002891405.2 Cryptotermes secundus
TTTTGAGCGTCATATATTTCGAGGGAGTGAGTGACTGATTCTTTCCTACAGGTGAAAGCTTGGAGAATTAGAAGACCTCGAAGGAGACTGCTGCTTGGGTTTCTTTTCATCGCCTTTATGTGAACTGTGTTGCCATGAAAATAATTTGACAATGAATATGGAAATTCTTCAGTTATGTGTTGTGTTGTTGAGATATGAAAATAATGGATCAGTTACTGGTGATGAAACATAGCACAAGTGTCTTATGATAGTGGAAATGTCACCGCCACAC
>NW_019720683.1:0-2708 GCF_002891405.2 Cryptotermes secundus
GGAAAGACTGGCAGTGAGCAAACAAACAACACACAGAGTTCATAGAGAAAGGTTCAATCTCAAGAAATTAAAGGAGGCAGAGGGTAAAGAGCAGTATCGTGTTGAAACCTCAAATAGGTTCGCGGTCTTGGAAAACTTTGAAACAGGTGGATATTAATAAAGCCTGGGAAACTATTAGAGAATATCAAAATTTCAGCCAAGGAGAGTCTAGGTTATTATGAACTGAAGAAGCATAAGCTATGGTTCGATGAAGGATTTTCAAAATTACTAGGCCAAAGACAACAAGCCAAATTGCAGTGGTTATAGGATCCAAGCGAAATAAATGGGAATAATATGGAAAATGTAAGACATGAAACCAGCAGGCATTTCAGGAATAAAAAGAGGGAACATCTGAAAGACAAAATTGATGAGCTGGCAATGAACAGTAAGAACAAAATGTTCGCTTTAAGGGTGTTACCAACACAGAAGAAACTTAGTGAAGGATGAGAATGGGATCTGCTTGCAGATTCCCACAACACTTTTATTGGGTGGAAGAAATACTTCTCTCAGTTATTGAATGTACATATGGTCAGTGATGTTAGGCAGATAGAAATACACACAGCTGAGCCGTTAATACCTGATCATAGCCCTTTTGAGGTTAAAAGTGCTATTGCAAAATTGAAAATATATAAATCACCAGGGAGTGATCAAATTCCGGCAGAATTTATTCAAGCTTGGGCGAAATACGAAATACGTATTACGTTGCAAGATCCATAAGCTAATTACTTCTATTTGACATAAGAAAAAATTGTCTGATCAGTGGAAAAAGTTCACAAGTTCAGGTGGCACTATCGCCGTCTATAGGGTCTTTAGTGATTGAGTTGCAATGTGCATCATCTTGTAGTGCAGGAGCCCAGTTCAAGCACCCTAACCGTATGTTTACGAAACAAAAACAACACTCCTGGATAAAAATTGAAGTTGCACGAGGTCGTAGTGCACAAAACTGTAATCGGGGACTGCGAGAAGCATGTGGTGATGCTGCTTTGCCATATCGCAGAGTGGCACGATGGGTGAAATTGTTCCCTGAAGGACAGCCGTCGATCAGGACGACCCCATGTTGACAACCACACAGTTCAGCTTATTACTTCTTTGCTGGATATCGATCTTCGATTGGCTGCGAGGGGGTTAGCTGCTGAGGTAGGCGTATGTCACAAAACCGTGCTCCACATTCTGCACGATATTCTTGGATACCGCAAAAATGCAGCGCGTTGGGTATCCCATACAATGTCCGAGGTGCGACAATGGCAACGCGAAGCAATTCACAGGATTTGTTGGACCGGTACCAGAGGGAAGGTGACGACTTCCTTGGTGGGATCGTGACTCTGGACGAAACCTGGGCTCGCTCATACGAACCGCACTTGAAGTGACAATCAAATGAATGGAATCATCCTGGCTCTCCTCGTCCAAATAAAGCGCGACCTACACAGAGTAATGTGAAGGCAATATTCATTTTGGCATGTGACACTGATGGAGTGATACTGCACCACACTCTACCTCAACGACAGACAGTAAATGCTGCCTACTACTGCAAGTTCCTGCGTAATCATCCTCGTCCTGCACTGAGGAGAAAGCGACGACACTTCTTGGCAACGAACCCCATGATCCTTCATGACAATGCAAGGGCTCATACTGCTGACGCTGTCAAGGATCTCCTTCGACGCTGGCGATGGGAGATACTGCAACATCCGCCATACTCACCAGATATGGGTCCGTGCGGTTATGATCTCTTTACGAAAATGAAAGAACCGCTGCGAGGGCACGTTACAAGACAAGAGAGGAGATTATTCGTGCTGTAGGGCGGTCACTGCTGGACATCAACAGAAGTGGACGTGCTGATAATGTACGACGCCTTCCACAAATTTGGTAGAAGGTGGTACACATGGGGAGGGGATTATATTGAAGGAATGTGTTATGCCGTAAGTCCTACGTGCAGGTTAATATGTTTTAGGTTAGACTAGAATAAGTGTTTTTAGAATATGGTTAGGGAATATGAAAATGGAATGTACGAGGAAGCAGGAGCCCTGCGGGGATTTCCAATTATGAACAGTTGGTCCGGGCGATGGTACGGTAACTCGAGTGTTACCGCGTCAGCATAGTAATGCTGACGAGAAGGAAGTATGTTATAAGATAGTAGACAAGGAAGACGCTTTGAGGTAAAAATTCTGAGTCAACGGGGCTGGCAGATTGGTCTGCGCGAACCCCAGACGACGGTCAACCAATGAGGGCCAGCTACCCCAGCGAAATCACATCATTATGATCGGGTGTACACACACCCGGCAGTTGATGAGTTATCGAAAAGAGAGTGCAAAACCAGATCCCGGAAGAGAAAGCGGAGTGATTAATCTCATTAAAGTGTTTGGCCGAAGGCTATCGGTCGGAATGACGCCGAGAGGGTGCTGGATGACGGCGTGCTTCTGTATCCTCATTGCAAGTAGGTGGAGCTACTTCTTATAGCCATGGAATCTAAGGGTATCATTAAAGTGCAAACCCAAGGGGTGTTACGAATTGGTTGCTACGGGGGTGGGGGATCCTAATGGGCCGGGTAGGCCATTACTGCCCGTCTCAGTTTACAAACAATAGAGTTGCGTTTATTGCTGGTATAATATGAATAAAATACAGTTGCCTTTATTGCTGGTATAATGTTGTCGCGTATTGGGCGTATACCGCGA
>NW_019720684.1:0-204 GCF_002891405.2 Cryptotermes secundus
GCCGACCGAGTGACTGCCGCTTGTCGGCGAAGTTAGTGCCGACTTAAGCGGATAGAGAGTGTCGCGTGGTCAGCGCAACGAATCCTCATGGCCGTTAATTTCGGTTTTGTAGACCCGAAGCCGCTGTTTCCTTGAAATATCTCCTCAATTTTCCTCACAAGGCTGAGTGAACCCCGTTCCAGACCCACTACTTTTCAGAAAATC
>NW_019720685.1:0-466 GCF_002891405.2 Cryptotermes secundus
GGCCAACCCGGAGATTTGGAAGATGACAATGAGGCCTTCTTCAAAATGTGGCAGGACAACTGAATCTGAAAAGGCAGAGAGGCAGTTCCTGTGGAGAGGCTCGTAAGATCGGTTCAACTGACCGGACGCGTCTGTCTGTCTCACTCGTATGTTAATTAAAATTAGTGTTCGAACAACAGGTGGAATTACAGCAGAGTAACGCACTGAAATGTATCTCAGAGGGGCACAGATTAAAAAAGTCAATAAAGTTAAGTGGTGCCAAGTGTTTGTGTGTCCCGTGTGTTCTTTCCTCCTCGTCGGAGTAAGGCCCTAAACGACCTGAGCCAGAGTCTCACGCCAACCATTGCTACACCGACCATCATCAGCTCCAACCCCGTTCACATTTTCCCTTCATTTTGCAGCTGTACCCACATTTGCTGCAGCCCATAACCAACCAGTCCAAGTCCCGGCCCGGATACCCTTTCCA
>NW_019720686.1:0-327 GCF_002891405.2 Cryptotermes secundus
CGCTATCAAGCAATCAAGAAAGAAACACAATGAAAGCAAGCAACGGAAAACAAACAAGCAAGCAAGCAAGCAAGAACCGCAGAATAAACTAGCAAGCAAAGCAAAGCAAGCAGGCAAGCAAAGCAAAGAAAGCAAGAAAGCAAAGAAGCAAAGCAAGCAAATAAGAAGCAACCAAAGCAACAAGCAAGCAACGCAAAGCTAGAGCAAGCAAATTCTGTAATTAGCAAGCAAGCAAGCAACGCAACGCAAGGAAAAACGCAAGCAACACAAAGCAAGTTAGAAAACAAAGCAAAACTTGCAAGCAATGCAAAGCAAGCAAGAAAACCA
>NW_019720687.1:0-1042 GCF_002891405.2 Cryptotermes secundus
CGTTAAGAATAAAAAAATTAATAGCCAAAAAGAGAAGAGCTAGATTAACGTGGCAGAGGACTCGCAATCTGGAAAACAGAGCAAAATATAACAAAATTAGCAATAATACGATAAATGACACAAACTCCGTCCCAAGTGCAAACAATATATACTATATGTCCCTGATCCTGTTCCCTCCACACTACATGTTTCGGCCTCTATCGGCCATCATCAGGTGTACACTCTTAACGTTGCTGCTTAACGTTGTGTCATTTATCGTGTAGAGTGCAACAGGATGCTTAAATATAATATTATAAAATTAGCAATAAGCTAAAAACGCAATTACAAGAATTAACGAACAAATCATTCGAGAACTACATCACAAGCCTCACAAGACAAGACAATTCTATCTGGAAACCAATAAGAAACAAAAGAAAGCCCATATCAGCATCACCCCCAGGAAACTGGGCAAGAAGCGACAAAGAAAAAGCCGACCTATCTGCACAACATCTACAAGAAGTATTCACTCNCCCACACAACAGTAATCAAGTACAAGAAGTAAACTCATTTCTAAATGAACCAATACAAAGACACCAACGATCAAAGCGCTTTACCTTAAAGGAAATGCAGGAAGCAATAAACACTCTAAAGCCAAAAAGGGCACCAGGCCATGATAATATCACAGCTGTAATACTAAAACATTTACCAAGAAAAGGCCAAGTAAAACTCCTATACATATTTAACGCCATACTTAAGACTGGACTATTGGCCTCGTCCACTCAAAATCGCCCAAATCATAATGATCTTGAAACCAGGCAAAAATCCAACCGTCACATCCTACTGACCAATAAGCCTTCTACCCACAATTTCAAAAGTCATCGAAAATCTGATACTCAGCAAAATAAACCGAGAATCAAACCCACACACATGGATACCAAACCACCAGTTTGGTTTTCGACGAGTCCACTCAACCATCTAACAAAGTCATCGCATAGCAAATACCTTAACTAACGTGCTCAACAACAAACAATACTGCACAGCAGCATTTTTAGATACAGCCCAG
>NW_019720688.1:0-195 GCF_002891405.2 Cryptotermes secundus
TGTCTCAGTATCATTTTGTCAGACCCCATTTGTAATATGAGTTCTGTTTTCATGTCCCGAGTCATGTCTGCATGGCCAAAACCATCAGATCTAGGTTTCCATTGTCCACAGCACTGTAGACGGTAAATTCCTGCCCTGGCCTCTGCATCCAACTGCATATGCAGTGGGGGGAGTCCAAGGAGTATCTCCAGTGCA
>NW_019720689.1:0-519 GCF_002891405.2 Cryptotermes secundus
TTATTCTGTTCGCTCGCCTTACACACACTTTACAAACATTTACACGTGCAGTGTTACAATCACTGCTCACAATAATTCGGCGATGCTGGGCTCTCTTCTCTGGCGGTTGTTCCAAGACTGACTCCTTTGAAGGCTATTCCGGGACTGACTTCTCCTGATGGGCGATCCGAGACTTTCTTCTCCGAAGGCTGATCCGAGACTTTCTTCTCCGAAGGCAGATCCGAGACTGACTGCTTCTCGTCGAAGCCGGGCTATTTATAACCTTGGCCGCTGCTANTGAATGATCGGACATCAAGTATACTTGAGTGCCGTCTCCTATCTATCAAAATACAGTCTATTTGAACATTCGTAACAATGATATCACACCAGTGACCTTTTAGTATTATATATGATATCCTATCACTAACTAACTCTACCCTCTTAACTGCTGATATGATTCTCTTATGTATGAAAAAACCTGTACCTAATTCATGATTTTCATTCCCCTTTCCATAGAAAAATGTATAGTCTCCTCTCCTG
>NW_019720689.1:671-750 GCF_002891405.2 Cryptotermes secundus
TCGTTAATCCAAGGAATCCGTTCAGGTCTGAGAATTTGTGTTCATTTTCGTAACATAATGATTTTTACGGTGAGGAGTT
>NW_019720690.1:0-3465 GCF_002891405.2 Cryptotermes secundus
GTGCTGAAGAGGGGGTGAGATTCGATTGAGGATTCGGTTATTCGAGGGAGATTGATTCGGGATTGATCATTCAGTAAGGAGGAAGGTCGGTGGTTAAGAATTTGTCTGTTCGACAAAACTCGATACTAGATGTGAAATTTGGACTGAATTCTTGTATTGTCTTAGGCAGCGTTGTTTGTGGATTCGTTGCGGGCAGTGAGCTGTGTCCCAATATCTTGACTTACACACCAGTACTCGGCCGGGTTGTTTAATCGGTAAGTGTCGAGCCAGAGAGTGCTGGCGTCCCTGTGCCGGGGTACCAGGAATTCTGGGCCGAAAAACGTGCCGCTCTTCAGGCCGAATTTAAAGAAATTGTACAGAAGTACCCCGAAGCCGAAACCCAGTACAGGCGCTTATTCAACATCTTGTGCACCATTGAGGACGTAGCCGGTTTCACAACTACTGCAATTGGAGAAAGTGCAGAAAGGGCGGCAATAGTCAGAGCCGCCGACGAAAATAGGATAAATAATTGTAAGGCCCTCTCAGGCAAGACGCTGCTCAGTGCGCTCTACGGCAACTATACAGTCACGCTGAACGAGCTAAATTCACTGATAAAGGCCAGCACATCAGGAAAAATATTACAGCCAGGGAGGAAGGTTTCAAAGAAGTCCGGAGGCGGAAAAGACAAAGTACCGCTGAAACCGCACCGACTCGGAAAAAACCAAAGGCAGTAGTCGAAAGCAACCCTAAGCCAGAGGTTGCCACCAAAAACTACTTCGCCCCCCTCAGGGAGGCAACGATGGAGACAGAAACTTCTGGTGCAGAAGCCATTACGCTGGAGGAGGAAATCTCAGGCAAAGCAGGCAGGATCCCCCCCAATAATTCTCACGCCACAGTAAACTTAATTCAATTGTAGAAGCAACTGAAAAACGTTATCAAAGGCGACTTTGAGTTCCGCAGTACCAAGAGCGGGACCAGAGACATCACCAAAAGCATGGCGGATTTCGAAGTCGTCAATTCCTATCTCTCAAATAACATACTTTCCTATTTCATCTTCTTTCCGAAGTCCCTAAAACCCATTAAGGTTGTAATCCGTCATCTCCCCCACAACACCCCGGCGGAAGATATTTCTGATGGATTGGTGACCCTGGGATTTGATGTGGTTAGCGTCAAGCAGATGACAACCACTGGAGGGTTGCCTTCAGAAGGAAGGATCTCCAGAAAACTTCCCCTCTTCCTTATAACCCTACCCAGGACGGAAAAATCCCAACAAATTTTCAAACTAAATAACCTTTTCCATATTTCCATCCGGGTCGAGGCTCATAGAGCACAGAGTGGCCTTACTCAGTGTCACAACTGCCAACAATTTGGCCACGTCTGGGCTAATTGTAAGCAACCTCCTCGTTGCATGTGGTGCGGGGGTGGCCACCTGCACAGAGAGTGCCCGGAGAAAGAGAACGCTNCTCTCCGAAGCAACACATCGCAGGAGCAGCGGTCTCAGACTCGACATACACCAGTGGCAGCCCCACCAGTAGTCACGAAACCGACCGTCCCGGTTCCTTTACTGGAACAATACACAGGTCAGTCAGTTCAGGCTTCTAATGTAAACAGTCAATCTCTCGACAATATGTTGAGAGTAGTGACTGTAGTACAGCAAATTATGACAGAGGTCAGTGGTGCAGTGTCCGAGGAAGACAAAATAATGGCCATAAATAAAATCGTTCTAAACTTAATGAAACAAAATGGCCACTAGAGTTCATAGGCCTCTCGAAGTCACAGCATTTAATGCGAACGGCATTGGGAGGCAGCGCTATGAGCTCAGTAAACAGCTGCAAGTCCTACACTTAGATGTGGCCCGGTTTTCAGAGACACATCTGAAACCTCATGAGAGGTTCTTTATTCCAAATTACCACGTTTATAGAATCGACCGCCAGTCGGGCAGAAAGGGCGGAACTGCAGTTGCAGTAAGAAAAGGCATTCCCCGTAATCATGTAGACGTACCACCCCTTGTTTCAGTAGAAGCGACAGGTGTCTGCATACCAATTGGTAACAGCGAAGTGCTGCTTGCAGCTGTTTACAAATCACCAGGCAAAACCTGGAGTGATGCTGACATCACTGAGCCCTTAAGGTTCAGACGTAACCCTATTTTGGCAGGTTTGAATGCTAAGAACCCATTTTGGAATAGCAGAATTTCAAACACATCAGGCTTGGAACTCTTTGATTTATTTGACAGGAGTGATTTCGAAATTTCAGCACCACAGTGCCCCACTCACTATTCCCCTGCGGGAAATGGTGACGTGTTAGACATTGTGGTTCACCGAAATATCAGAGTGTCAGATGTCTTCGTCTCTGATGTTTTGGACTCAGATCACCTACCAATAGTATTCCACGTACTGGATAATGTTAAAATTAGGAACCTTTCGGAACCCATTGAAAAATTTGCAGATTTGGAGCGGTTTCAAAGCCTCGCTTCTGAATTAAAATCACCTAAACTAGAAATTAATTCGGGGGTAGAAGCCGATAAAGCGGCACGCGACTTTGCAGCCTCTATTGCTTCGGCATATAGGCTGTCGACAAGTAAAGTTACGCTTTTGGACATAAACAACGATAATCCTTGTCTAGATCGTTTGATAAAATATAAACAGATGCTACGAAAACTGTGGTAAGAAACCAGGGATCCAGCGTGTAAAACGGCAGTCAATTCGGTCACCAAATCAATCAGGCGAATGACCCGTAAAAAGGCACTTGAACGGTGGGAAGCAAAAATAAGCAACGCTGAAGTCACACCTCAGTGTATATGGCCCATTGGAAATCTCTCCTTCAGAGAGACGGACCACGGGCACCAACTGCTATTCATGGTTCTTCTGGCCAAAAATTTCGTCCTTTTGGAAAAGCCAACGAAATTGCCGACTGCTTGGAAATTCAGTTGACGCCGCATGACCTGTGCGATGAAAACCATGAAGAGCGGGAGGAGGCTATAGTTCAAGCTATGCTGGAAGCCGTGGATGAAACCCCCCCCTCTAAGGATCAGACCATGTGACGTTCAGAAATTAATAAAATCCCTGAAATTGAAAAAGGCCAGTGGAATTGACGGCATTCCAAATGAATGCCTCAGGCACCTTCCAAGGAGACCATTGGTTCACCTAACTCACTTATTCAATCACTGTTTTCGGCTCTCTCACTTTCCAAATACTTGGAAGGAAGCAAAAATAATAACTTTACCTAAACCGGGTAAAGACCCGAAATTTCCTCAAAATTTACGTCCGATCAGCCTCCTGTCCACGACAGGAAAACTATTCGAAAAATTAATTTTGAAATTCCTCCATAAACATATTGAAGAAAGAGACCTGCCCAACGCAAGTCAGTTTGGTTTTCGTGCACGTCACAGCATGACATTGCAATGTATGAGGCTGGCGGACCACGTGACCCTTAATTTTAACAACAAAATGTCTCCGGCCGCAGTGTTCTTGGACATCGAAAAAGCCT
>NW_019720690.1:3524-3805 GCF_002891405.2 Cryptotermes secundus
TTTGGCCAAGCTTATTGGGTCCTTTCTCTCTAAACGTAAATTCAGGGTCTCTGTTGAAGGCGAAATGTCAACGCCAAGGGAAATACAAGCAGGGGTGCCACAAGGTTCTGTTCTTTCTCCTACTCTCTTCAATTTCTATATAAATGATGCCCCCCATGCACAAGGCGTTCACCTGGCCCTCTTTGCAGACGACACCTGTCTGTATGCGACAGATCGCAAAGAGGGTTTTATTGTTAGAAAACTCCAGCGCGGTCTCAGCTCAATGGAGACCTGGTGTGAGC
>NW_019720690.1:4431-5020 GCF_002891405.2 Cryptotermes secundus
GGCATAATCTGCTGTACCTGGCCTGGACTGACGGAAGCCGTGTATATATTGTACATCTAAATAAGAAATAAAAGTATTATAAATATGTGTAAATACAGGCAGTTGACTTATTACTACAGACTGACTAACAAATGACAGACCCGACCTCTCGTCAGACAGGGCGCTACACATAGACAGGACAGTAACTTTCACTCAACGAAATATCTGGTCATGAGCACCAGCTGGGGCTCGACACCAAGATAGACAGACTGACTGACCGTCAGTTGCAACGTGACTCAAACTCAGACAAATGCGTGATAATGCGGGATGTTCCCACAGATCAAAGACACAAAGCAAAACACAGTATTGCACAACAGTGTTACAAAACACAGTTTGAACAAATACACAAGATAATAGTGAAGACAATGAAACATGGATGAATTGAACTTAAGAGTGGGAAGACCTCCCACAACTAATCAAAATGTACAAAGGGCAAGAAATATAAAAAGAACCATATTCATTAGTACGTTAAGTGGTAATATTCATCAATACTATAGAATGCATATTCTGTAAGGTATGTTTTTAATGAAGATTTGAAATGCTTAATATC
>NW_019720691.1:0-466 GCF_002891405.2 Cryptotermes secundus
AAACAAACAAGCAACGGAATCAAGGCAGAAACAAACGAAGCAAAGGCAGCACACAAGCAAGCAAAGCAAAGAAAGCAAGCAACTGAAAGCAAGCAAGGAACGCAAAGCAACCAAATAAGCAAGAAACATAAAGCAAGCAAGGAACGCAGAGCAAGCAAGGAGGCAAAGAAGCAAGCAGGAAAGCAGCATACAAAAAAAAGCAGGCTTGCAACGCAAAGTTACCAAGCTAGCAACGCAAAGCAAGCAAGCTAGCAAAGCAAAGATAGGAAGATAGCAACGCATATCAAGCAAGCTAGCAAGCTAGAAACGGATAGATAGCAAGATTGCAACGCAAAGCTAGCAAACTAGCAACGCAATGCTAGCAAGCTAGCAACGGAAAAGTAGATAGCTAGCAAAACAAAGCTAGGAACCTAGCAACGCGAAGCTAGCAAGCTAGCAACGGAAAGCTAGCAAGTTAACAACGCAA
>NW_019720692.1:0-1361 GCF_002891405.2 Cryptotermes secundus
GGCTTCTGGCAGTCTATATGGCCTAGTATTTATCGGGCTAGTTCCTGGTATAACGGCTATGGAATGCTTGACTACATTCGTACAACTTAAGTGGTCTCCCTTTAGGTAAAATATATCCTGGTAGTCTCTACGGGTATTTTCGATTAATCCCTTTTCTTCAGAATTTAGGTGATCTAGTCTCAAGTTCGCTAGGACCTTTTCTTCTCTGTTTTGTCCCATTTTCATTTCCACTGGGGTTACGGCTCCCACATAACCAGTTCGATTTTCCTTATCTAGAGTGTACCTTTNACTGCTCTGCCATATTGCTGGAGCTATTTGCCTCTACAACCTGTGTATTTGTTCGCGAACTGACACTCATATATCCTTAAACAGGGACTCACCGTTGATGATAATGGAAGTTTATCTGGTGTAACTGGTCCTTCTTACTCTCTCACAGCTGGCTCGTCCTCTGGTTCCCCTCGAAGTCTCTCGGTCGTTCACCCTTCGCCTATCTGTTATCTGCTCCTTCTCAGCTCCGCCGTTCCTGTAACTTGTAAATTTCTATCTTAGGAATAGCTTATCGAAGCAACACTAAAAATCGTCTTCTTCTCGTCTCCACCCCTCTGCAGAGACTGCTGGCTACCTTCTTGCACAATTCCCACACTAATGAGGCTCCTCTATCTTCACCTCTAGTACGCTGTTCGATTCCAATCTCTTGTTCTTCCTTTATAAGAACTGCAAGTGCCCAGTTAATGAGCCACTGAACAGATGAGTCTTACCAACTGTTATGCGTAGGAAGTTCTCCTGGCTGGTAGACTCTTCCTCCTCCTTCGACGTTCCAGGTGATCCTTGTCTGGCTGCTAATCACCCCACACACCTGACACCAGTTGTTGTATCCCGCGGTTGAGGGATAAGGTTGGCCTTGGGCGAGCGGATCCCTTGGGAGGCAGAATGGGGTGTACCTCTCAGCAGTTGTAATATAAATGAAGTTTTATTACTATCAAATGAATTACAGGATCTGGCTGGAAACGTAGAAGTTGTTATCTGCATAAGCTACGGGCAGTACCGGCTATTTAGACTGACATACAAGTATTCTCAGGTAGTTGAATGATCTAAAAAGCATTTGGGGCGTCAGTCCTTGGGGTTTTATACTACAATTAAAGACTGAGTCCCGGATTATGCCCAAATATGGTTAGAAAAGTAGTCACTTG
Organism: Cryptotermes secundus; assembly: GCF_002891405.2. Lineage (NCBI taxonomy): Eukaryota > Metazoa > Arthropoda > Insecta > Blattodea > Kalotermitidae > Cryptotermes > Cryptotermes secundus. Next base: position 1,191 of record NW_019720692.1, read on the forward strand.
AACTTCAATCTCGGCTGCTGTATTATTCCCAGCGCTGTGCGGGCCCTCACTCCAAATGTGACGTAGTGTCTCGGGTCACAAGTTCAATTGATATCCGGCCGGCTGACAATACTTTGTGGAAGAATACAGCTTACACAGCTTATACATATATTCTGTTAAAATAATCCAATT
>NW_019720692.1:1440-3338 GCF_002891405.2 Cryptotermes secundus
AACTGCCTCGGTATAGGGACCAATGGCATGCTAACGTGACTATGGTAATGTACCGTCAAGTTCCACACAAGGCAGGAAATTTCCAGAAATATATACCAGCTGCTACGAACACTCATCAAAGCATAATTATGACTGAATGGGTTTAAGAACCGCAGATCATAGTGCCGCGCCGTCTGAGGTATGAATCGTCTTCGCACTGTAATAAATTTGGATCGTGGGTTCGAATCTCATACGAGGCATGGAAGTCTGTGTGCGTTTATTCTATGTTTGTGTTGTTCTGTATGTAGGTAGCTGCCTTGCGATTGGCTGATCACTCGTCCAAGGAGTCCTGCCGTCTCTGTATAGGATTAAGAAACTGAAAAATTTGCCAAGGTTGAAAGGGCTGTACAGCCACAGGCAGAGAGAGAAAGAGTGAGTCTAAGCTTTAACAAAATCGTGTGTACCTATAATTTAGAGGAGCATTCGGCGTAAATCAGAAAAACTTTGTCAAAAAAAAACCTTCACGAAGGTAATCTAGAAAGGCGAAACAGTTTTTCAGATGTCATTAGAGTGAATGCGATGTTTTCTGTGTACGCAAATGAGTCATCCAAATCAATGAAGCAGAAATTCCTTTCAAAATATTGCGGACGGTCCGACGTCCAGGCCACTATGAAGTTAGTATCCACCGTGTGAGCATTCTCTTTCTGTCTCACCACACCGACCTGACTACGCCATCAAGACCTCCCGAACTGTTGCTCGTGCCGCTTGCTACGTCACACATTCCTAAGCGTTTATTTTAAATTAACGAACACGAATGAGCGACATGGCTTTCATTGAATTCGTTCTGCATGCCACTCTTTCCCTGATCGTATATACTGCGAATTGCGAGTAAGAGAAATACTCATTAAGACTACCGTCTTCTAGGATTGTGAGACTGTACTGTTTGGTACATAGGTCTCAGAGTTTCGGAGGAACCTCCTGCCTCCTTTTTCAGGATAGAAAAGTGCTTGTGACCTCGTGTAGTTTAGATTCGGAGGAATTACCCGTCTTCCATGTTTGTTGTTGAAGAGGGGGGTGTCTCACAGATTTCTGGAAACGTCCTCGTGTCGTATACGTGGGTTGAGAACCACATATTAAAAATCCAACCCACTGTCAGAGTAATTAGTTAAGGAGATTTATGTGTTTATCCGAGAGGGAGCCAAGGGAAGTTGTATATGTATGGCGACCCTAATAGGGAGTGAGTGACATAGACCAGCTTAGTCTAGCTTAGTTTATACAGGTGTTTCTTGTAATGCCGAGACAAAGAATACTTAGGGACGCTATCTACGTCATTTCAGGGGGAGGCTTCAATGTAGAAGACTACATACTCGTATATTCCTGAAAACTAAGTTGAAGGGGGACTCTTCATTTTACACTTATCCAGAAAGGTAACGTTGGTACGCAGATCGTTTGCCTTGGGTGTTCCTAATTCTCGGCAAAGGAGATTGTATTCATGGACCTTTAGATAAATAGTCGTTATCCACCAACCACTGAAGATTGTTCTTTGAGCTAAATCACTCTTAAGCGACGCCTTATCCAGCGCTCCACGGCAACCTGAGCAGATCAGCATCCGCTCGGCTCATCTGTAGGTGAGTATTCCAGCTGCCTGGTCAAGACCTTCAGCTCGGGATACGACACACATCTTAATATCCAATATTGAAATAAAACACAATCTGCTCCGAATTTATAATTATCATGAGAATGGCGACAGATGTATTTTCTTTGGAGGAAGAAGTTTTGCTTTTAGCTTTCGCTCTTGATGAAGACGAAGGTGAATCCCGGTAACTATTTTACTGAACATTAAATCTGCGTAGTTCTTTTCCTCCACATATTCCGTATGTCACATATATGTACAAATATTTACAATTCCATAACGAGTC
>NW_019720693.1:0-244 GCF_002891405.2 Cryptotermes secundus
AAGTTAGCAACGCAGAGCTAGCAAGCTAGCAACGCAAAGCTAGCAGAGGTAACAACGCAAATCTAGCATGCTAGCAATCTAGCAACGGAAAGCTTGCAAGCTATCAACGCAAAACTTGCAAGCTAGCAACTCAAAGCTAGCAAGCTAGCAACAAAAAGCTAGCAAGATAGCAACGCGAAGCTAGCAAGATAGCAACGCGAAGCTAGCAATTTTTCAAGATAGCAAAATAAAGCTAGCAAGCTAG
>NW_019720693.1:713-3552 GCF_002891405.2 Cryptotermes secundus
AAGCTGGCACGCTAGCAACGCAAACTGGCAAGTTAACAACGCATATATAGCAAGCTAGCAAAGCAAATATAGCAAGCGAACAACGAAAAGCTAGCAAGCTATCAATGCAAAGCTAGCAAGCTAGCAACGCCAAGCTAGAAAGCATGCAACGCAAAACTAGCAAGCTACCAACACATACCTAGCAATCTAGCAAACTAGCAAAGAAAAATTTGCAAACTAGCAACGCAAACTGCCAAGCTAGTAACGCAAAACTGGCAAGTTAGCAACGCAGAGCTAGCAAGCTAGCAACGCAAAGCTAGCAGAGGTAACAACGCAAATCTAGCATGCTAGCAATCTAGCAACGGAAAGCTTGCAAGCTATCAACGCAAAACTTGCAAGCTAGCAACTCAAAGCTAGCAAGCTAGCAACAAAAAGCTAGCAAGATAGCAACGCGAAGCTAGCAAGATAGCAACGCGAAGCTAGCAATTTTTCAAGATAGCAAAATAAAGCTAGCAAGCTAGCGAACCAAAGCTGCAAGCAAGAAACGCAAACCTGACAATCTAGCAACGCAAAGCTGGAAAGCTACCAACGCATATCTAGAAAGCTAGCAACGCAAAGATAGCAAGCTAGCAACGCAAAGCTAGCAAGCTTGCAACGTAAAGCTAGCAAGCTAGCAAAGCAAAGATAGCAAGGTAGAAACGAAAACTAGCATGTTAGATCGCACAGCTAGCAAGCTAGCAACGCAAAGCTACCAATTATAAACGCAAATCTAGCAAGATAGGAACGCAAACTAGCAAGCTAGCAACGAAAAGCTAGCAATTAATCAACGCAAAGCTAGGAAGCTAGCAACGAAAGCTATTAAGCAAGAAACGCAAAGCAATCAAGGAAGCTACGCAATGCTAACAAGCTAGCAACTCAAAGCTAGAATGATAGCAACGCAAAGCTGGCAAGCTAGAAACGCAAAACTGGCTAGCTAACAACGCAAAGCTAGCAAGATAGCAACGCAAAGCTAGCAAGATAGCAACGCAAAGCTAGCAAGGTAACAACGCAAATCTAGCAAGCTAGCAAGCTAGCAAAGGAAAGCTTGCAAGCTAGCAACGCAAAGCTTGCAAGCTAGCAACTCAAAATACCATGCTAGTAACGCAAAGCTAACAAGATAGCAACGCAAAGCTATCAAGCTAGCAACATAAAGATAGCAAGCTAGCAACGCAAATATAGCAAGCTAGCAACGATAAGCTAGCAAGCTAGATCGCACAGCTACCAAGCTAGCAACGCAAAGCTACAAATTTAGCAACGCAAATCTAGAAAGCTAGGAACGTAAAGCAATCGAGCTAGCAACGCAAAGCTAGTAAGCTAGCAAGCTACCAACGCATATACAGCAATCTAGCAAGCTAGCAAAGCAAAATTAGCAAGCTAGCAACGCAAATCTGACAAGCTAGTAACGCAAAGCTGGCAAGTTAGCAGCGCATATCTAGCAAGCTAGCAACGCAAAGCTACCATGCTAGCAATGCAAAGCTAACACACTAGCATCGCAAAGCTATTAAGCTAGCTACGCAAAGCTAGCATGCTAGCAACGATAAGCTAGCAAGATAGATCGCAAAACTAGCAAGTTAGGACACAAAGCTACCAAGCTAACAACGCAAAACTATCAAGCTACGTACGCAAAGCTATCAAGCTAGCAACGCAATGATTCCAAACTAGCAACGCAAAAATTATAAGCAAGCAACGAAAAGCTAGCAAGCTAGCAAGGAAAAGCTAGCAAGCTAGATACGCAAAGCCAGCAAGATAGCAAAGAAAGCTAGCAAGTTAGGAACGCAAATCTAGCAGTTTAGAAAGCTAGCAACGCAAAGCTAACAAGGTAGGAACGCAAAGCTAACAAGCTAGCAACGCAAAGCTAGCAAGCTAGCAACGTCAAAATAGCAAGTTATCAAGCCACAGCTAGGAAGCAAGAAAACCAAAACAAGCAAACAATCATGCAACGCAAAGCTGGGAAGCTAGCAACTCAAAACTAGAAAGGTAGCAACGGAAACTAGCAAGGTAGAAACGCAAAGCTAACAAGCTAGCCACGAAAATCTAGCGAAGCTAGAAACGCAAAACTGGCAAACTAGCAACGCAAACTTGCAAGCTAGCAACACAAAACTGGCAAGCTACCAACGCATATCTAGCAATCTAGCAAGCTAGCAACGAAAAGAAAGCAAGCTAGGAACGCAAAGCTGGCAAGCTAGCAACGCATAACTAGCAAGCTAGCAACGCAAAGATAGCAAGCTAGCAACGTAAAGCTAGCAAGCTAGAAAAGCAAAGCTAGCAAGCTAGCAACGCATAGTCAGCAAGATAGCAAAGCAAAACTATCAAGATAGATAAGAAGCTAGCAACGCAAAGCTGGCAAGCTAGCAAGCTTGAAACTGAAAGCTAGCAAAGCAAAGCTAGCAAGGTAGCAACGCAAATCTAGCAAGATAACAACACAGATAGCAAGCTGAAAATTCAAAATGGCAAGTCAGCAACGCAAAGCTGGCAAGCAAGCAACGCAAATTTGGAAAGCTAGCAACGCAAAGCTGCAAGTTAGCAATGCAAACAAGGAAGCTAGCAACGCAAATTTAGCAAGCTAGCCACGCAAATATATCAAGCTCTCAACGCAAAGCTGGCAAGCTAGCAAGCTTGAAACTGAAAGCTAGCAAAGCAAAGCTAGCAAGGTAGCAACGCAAATCTAACAATCTAGCAGCTAGCAACGGAAAGCTAGCAAACTAACAACGGAAAGCAGGAAAGATAAAAAAACAAAGCTGGCAAGCTAGCAACGCAAAGCTGGCAAGATAGCAACGCATATATAGCAAGCTAGCAAAGCAAATATAGCAAGCGAGCAACG
>NW_019720693.1:3764-3930 GCF_002891405.2 Cryptotermes secundus
CAACGCAAATCTAGAATGCTAGCAAGCTAGAAACGGAAAGCTAGCAAGCTATCAACGCAAAGCTTGCAAGCTAGCGACTCAAAGCTAGAAAGGTAGAAACGCAAAGCTAGCAGGATAGCAACGCAAAGCTAGCAATTTTTTTGAAGACAGCAACATAAAGCTAGCA
>NW_019720694.1:0-732 GCF_002891405.2 Cryptotermes secundus
AGGTACAGACCGAAAACTTTCCCAATCACACAACCTGAAAAATATATTTTCAAACGAATACGACGAGGATATTAATAGTTATATCTTCAGAATGTCACAGAAATATCACGTTAGAAGTCGGTTAAACAGATTAAACATATATCAGAGATAGTCAAATGAAAACGGGTCAGAAGCCAAAACATATTGTGACATGTTGCGCAAAGGAGAACCCCCCCACCAGCAGTGACGCGGCGGGTGAGTCAGCGCTCCCCTCCCCCTCCTCCGCACGGTACCGTAGCGGTGACGTCACCGAGGGATATCGCGGTTGCTAGGCAGCAGTCAACAACTGCGGACAGTGTGGCTAGCAGCACGGCACCAGACGACAATTGTCCGAGCGAGACTACATGAGGAGCAGCGAAGGCTATTCACAGTCAGTCCTGGAGCTACCTCCGAGTCAGTCCTCGAGCTACGCTAGTTCCGAGTTAGCCAGCAAGCAGTCAGTTGTATTGTGGCATTTGGAGTGTAGTGTTTGTGATACTGCAGATAGCAGTAATCGTAAATCTGTAATTTGGGTGATTGTGAGTGCGAATGTGAAATAAAATTCGCTATATAAACTACGGCGTGAAGTTATTTGTCGCGTTATACGCCCGATACGCGACAATATTAAAGAANAAGAACATTTCTTACCACAAAATTAATCCCCAAAACTGTTAATACATTTATGCCCCTGGGAGATAGACGGTCAGTCCCGTC
>NW_019720695.1:0-224 GCF_002891405.2 Cryptotermes secundus
AGCTATATGTGTGAACCAGCGATTTTTTGGGAGGGAGCAGTAAAAGAAATGCGGGTGTCATAATAGCATACTTTCTTACCGACAGGGCAGGTGGTATGATAGCATACCTTCTTACCGACCGAGCCCTCGGCACTGGCTGCAGGTTTTTTTTTTTTTATTACGAGAATTTCAGCTGGCCCCCGCGGCAGCAGAGATGCTTCATGACGTCACGCTGGCTGTGTTGG
>NW_019720695.1:282-423 GCF_002891405.2 Cryptotermes secundus
GCTCTTGGCTTCCCAACTATTGAAGGGGTAGGTTGTTCTCATTTCGGACCACCGGTCGAGATCATCCTCGACCGTCCAAATTGATTTATCTACGTAGTATTCAATCTTAGAACAGCGAACTCTGCAATCATTCTGATACAG
>NW_019720696.1:0-1141 GCF_002891405.2 Cryptotermes secundus
ATTGTCAAAGATTTAACTTTAATATACGGAAATCTATACAATTTTGTTACGATATTTAATTATTAATCAATTTTAATCAAATTTTGATGGATTTTTGATTCTTTAAGAAATACTAAATTAATTTTGATCTTCGTAAACCAAATTCATATAATTTTAACCAAAAACTCCTTCTAGATTTTTACTTAATTTAAATTATATTAGTTATGTTGTGCAAGATTTCACATAATATGGGATTTCTAGAAGATTTGTTGACGATTTACATTATATTTCTGGAATTCTAAAGAAAATTACAACACTCCGCAGTAGGTGTAAAGAATTTTAATTGAATTTTGAACGAATTCAATGAAATATATATAATTGTAACCTAAAATTCTTTGAAAAGTTCACGTTAAAATAAAGAATTTCTACGAATTTATAAAAGATTTCACTCTAATTTAAGGAATTTCTATAAAATTTCTGATGATTACTATATTATGTAAGGAATTAAAAAAATGTTCTGAAAATCTAAATTAATTTAAAGAATTTAAACAAATTATGAACGAAATCAACCTATTTCTTGACAATTTTTCCGAATATCCTTTTACGATTTTACGTTAATATAACAAATTACAGTCAATATGTGAAAGGTTTCTTATTATTGAATGGAATTCTGTCCAAATTATTGACGATTTCTTAATTAAATTAGGGAAATTTAAGTCAAATCTGATTGATAGAATGTTAATTTTAACGAATATAAACCACGTTTTGAAAGATTTCATAGTAATGTATGCAATTTGGCAAAATAATTATTCCAGATTTCAAGTTAATATAAAGAATTTCAACAAATTGTCAAAGATTCCACTTTAATTTAAGGAAAACTATTGAATTTTTTACCGATATTTATTTATTAATCGATTTTAATCAAATTTTGAGGAATTTTATGATTCTTTAAGGAATACTAAGCTAATTTTTACCTTCTGAAACGTAATTCATATAATTTTAACAAATACCTCCTTCTAGAATTTAACTTAAAAAATTTTATTAATTACGTTGTGCGAGATTTCACATAATTTTTGGAAATTCTATCAGACTTGTTGAAGATTTACATTATTTTTCGGAAATTCTAAAGAAAATTAGAACCATCCGCTGTTAGTTTAATGAA
>NW_019720697.1:0-462 GCF_002891405.2 Cryptotermes secundus
AGCTAGCAACGGAAAGCTAGCAAGCTTGAAACGCAAAGCAAGCAAACTAGAACGCAAAGTTATCAAGCTAGCCACCCATAGCTACCAAGCTAGCAACGCAAAGTTAGCAAGCAAGGAAAACAAAGCTAGCAAGCTAGCAGCGCAAAGCTAGCAAGATAGCAACTCAAAGCTAGCCAACGCATATTTAACAAGGAATCAAGCTAGCAACGGAAAGCTAGCAATCAAGCAAAGCAAAGCAAGCAAGCTAGCAACGCAAAGCTAGCAAGCTCGCTACGCAAATCTAGCAAGCTTGCAAGTTAGCAACGCTAAAGTTAGCAAGCTAGCAACGCAAAGCTAGAAAGCTAGCAACGCTAAGCTAGCGAGATAGCAACTAAAAGCTAGCAAGCTAGCAACGCAAAGTTAAAAAGCTAGCAACGCAAAGCTATCAAGCTAGAAACGCAAAGCTTGCAAGCTAGCAACGCA
>NW_019720698.1:0-445 GCF_002891405.2 Cryptotermes secundus
AAAGCTAGCAAGAGAGCAACGAAAAAATGCAAGCTTGTTCGCAATACTTGCAAGCTAGGAACGCATATCTAGCAAACTAGCAACACAAAGATAGCAACTTAGCAACGCGAAGCTAGCAATATAGCAACGCAATGCTAGAAAGCTAGCAACGCAAAATTACCAAGCTAGCAACGCAAAATTAGCAAGCTTGGATCGCAAAGTTAGCAAGCTAGAAACCATAACCTACCAAAGTAGCAACCCAAAATTAGTAAGCTAGCAACGCAAATCTAGCAAGCTAGCAACGAAAAGGCAGCAAGGTAGCAACGAATGCTAGCAAGTTAACTACGCATATCTAGCAATCATGCAACCTAAGAGCGCAAAGATAGCAAGCTAGAAATGCCAAGATAGCAAGTTAGCAACACAAAGCTAAGAAGCAAGAAACGCAAAGAAAGCTAGCAAGCATGCA
>NW_019720699.1:0-357 GCF_002891405.2 Cryptotermes secundus
CTATGTATGCGCTGATGTGTCTTCAGATGACCCTGCTTTCTAAAACAATTATTACATACATACTCTCCTTTTTCTAATATTTGTATACTGACTTTATATAGAGCCCCATCTGGAAACTTCAATCACTTTATAAATAGATTAGAAACCATCCTAAATGTACTGCATAGTTCAAAAGTTGAATTTATAATTTGTGGTGATATAAATATAAACTATCTCATCGACAGTAATAGGAAACTAAATTTAGACTCTTTGTTATCATCTTACAATCTCTCCAGTACTGTTAACTTTAACACAAGAGTTCAAAATAATTCCAATTCAGCGATAGATAATATATTCATTGATAACTCAAAATTAAGA
>NW_019720700.1:0-775 GCF_002891405.2 Cryptotermes secundus
AAGCAATTTTCAACGACTCGAAGGTAATTTAAGGAATTTTTATTGGATTTTGAAAGAATTCAAAGAAATCTATATAATTGAACTTAAAATACTTTGATTTTTCAAGTTAAAATAAAAATTTCAAATAAATTATAAATTGTTTCACTCTAAAAGACTTCCTTAAAATTTCTATTAATTACTATATTATCTGATATATTTTAATACATTTTTCATTAATTCTAAGTATATTAAACTAATTAAAATAATTTTATAAATAAAGGAAACAAATTTATGAATTTTTCGGAAAATTCGTTGAAGATTTCACGTAAATATAAGGATTTACACAATGTGTGAATGATTTCTTCTCACTAATTAGAACATTGTCCAAATTATTGATGATATCTAGTTTTTATTTTCGACTTTTAATAAGATTGTGTATAATGTCATTCATTCTTCTGCACTGAGCTGTGTCTGTAATTGGCCTTGCGGCTGTTGACTCGGCACATTAATAATAAAGAATTGAATTGAATTGAATTAAATTAAATTTAATGATTATAACATGGTTTTCAATGATTTCAACGTAATTTATGAAATTTTGACCACAAATTAGTTAATATTTCAAGTAAATATAGAGAAATTTAACAAATATTTAATGATTCCATATTAATTAGTGGAATTTTTACAGTATTCTGTTGATATTTATTTAATTATTTTTAATGAAATTTTAGTTATTTCGTGATATTTCAAGGAATTCAAAAACAATTTTGTTCTTCTTCAACGTAATTTATATAAATTT
>NW_019720700.1:984-5094 GCF_002891405.2 Cryptotermes secundus
ATTCGAAGGTAATTTAGAGAATTTTTATTGAATTTTTAAAAATTTCAACAAGATCTATATAACTTTCTCATAAAATTCTTGACTTCTTCAAGATAAAATATAGAATTTCACACATTTTATAAAATGGTTCATTCTATATAAATAATTTCTTTTAATTTTTGATAATTACTATAAAATTTATAAATTTTAATAAAATTTTCATTGAATCACAATATATTTAAAAATTTAAAATAATTTTGAACGAAATAAACACATTTTATGAAAATTTTTCGGAAAATTATTTGACAATTTCTCGTTAATATAGGGATTGGCAAAAAATACTTGAAAGATTTCTTCTTATTAAATGGAATACTCTCCAAATTACTGATGAATTATACTTTATATTAGGGAAACTTTGTCAATTTTGATAGAAATCTATCCTATTTTTTGAGGATAATTAATTATTAATTAATTTTAATCAAATTTTGAGGGATTTCACGATAATTTAAGGAATTATACAGTAATTTTGACCTACTTCAACTTTATTTATATAATTTCAAACAAATTTTTGTCGATTATATTTAATATAAAAAATATCAATAATTTTGAAAAGATTTGACTATAAATTCAGGAATTCTAACAGATTCATTGTGGATTTACATCTGATTTTTGGAAATATAAAGCAATTTTCAACGACTCGAAGGTAATTTAAGGAATTTTTATTGGATTTTGAAAGAATTCAAAGAAATCTATATAATTGAACTTAAAATACTTTGATTTTTCAAGTTAAAATAAAAATTTCAAATAAATTATAAATTGTTTCACTCTAAAAGACTTCCTTAAAATTTCTATTAATTACTATATTATCTGATATATTTTAATACATTTTTCATTAATTCTAAGTATATTAAACTAATTAAAATAATTTTATAAATAAAGGAAACAAATTTATGAATTTTTCGGAAAATTCGTTGAAGATTTCACGTAAATATAAGGATTTACACAATGTGTGAATGATTTCTTCTCACTAATTAGAACATTGTCCAAATTATTGATGATATCTAGTTTTTATTTTCGACTTTTAATAAGATTGTGTATAATGTCATTCATTCTTCTGCACTGAGCTGTGTCTGTAATTGGCCTTGCGGCTGTTGACTCGGCACATTAATAATAAAGAATTGAATTGAATTGAATTAAATTAAATTTAATGATTATAACATGGTTTTCAATGATTTCAACGTAATTTATGAAATTTTGACCACAAATTAGTTAATATTTCAAGTAAATATAGAGAAATTTAACAAATATTTAATGATTCCATATTAATTAGTGGAATTTTTACAGTATTCTGTTGATATTTATTTAATTATTTTTAATGAAATTTTAGTTATTTCGTGATATTTCAAGGAATTCAAAAACAATTTTGTTCTTCTTCAACGTAATTTATATAAATTTAAACCAAAATTCTTTCTCGATTTCAAATAATATAAATAATATCAATTATTTTGTGAAAGATTTCACTCTACGTTTAGGAACTGTAACAGTATCTGCGACGATTTACGCAATATTTCAGAAAATTTAAGATATTTTCAAATATTCGAAGGTTATTTTGAGAATTTTTATTGAATTTTGAAAAATTTCAACAAGATTTATTTAATATTATAATAAAATTTTTGACTTCTTCAAGTTAAAGTAAATAGTATCAAACAATACATAAAATGGTTCATTCTAAGTAAGGATTTCCCTTAAAATTTTGATAATTACTATAATAATTTATCAATTTTAATAAAATTTTCATGCAATCAAAATTATTTAATTATTTTAAATTATTTTTGAACGAGATGAACCAAATTTATGAATTTTTCCGAAAATTCATTGAATATTTCACGTGAATATAAGGATTTACAAACAATGTGTGAAAGAATTCTACTCATTAATTAGAATACAGTCCAAATTATTGACAATTTCTAGTTTATATTACGGCATTTGAAGTAATTTTTAATAGATATTTTGTTAAATTTAACGTATAGAAACCAAGTTTTGAATGATTTCATAGTAATTTATGAAATTTTGACCAAAAATTAGTTAAAATTTCAAGTAAATATAGAGTATTTCAACAAATTTTTAGTGATTCAATGTTAATAATTGTTTTTTTTACAATATTTTGAAGATATTTATTTAAATAAATTTATGATATTTTTACGAATTCTAAATAAATTTTGATCATATTCAACCTAATTTATATTATTACAAATTAATTCTTTCTCGATTTCAATTAATATAAAAATGTGAATTATTTCGTGAAAGATTTCACTCAACGTTTAGGAACTCTAAGGTTATCTGCGACGTTTTACGCAATATTTCAGGAAATTTAAAGGCATTTTCTACGATTCGAAGGTAATTTAGAGAATTTTTATTGAATTTTTAAAAATTTCAACAAGATCTATATAACTTTCTCATAAAATTCTTGACTTCTTCAAGATAAAATATAGAATTTCACACATTTTATAAAATGGTTCATTCTATATAAGGAATTTCTTTTAATTTTTGATAATTACTATAAAATTTATAAATTTTAATAAAATTTTCATTGAATCACAATATATTTAAAAATTTAAAATAATTTTGAACGAAATAAACACATTTTATGAAAATTTTTCGGAAAATTATTTGACAATTTCTCGTTAATATAGGGATTGGCAAAAAATACTTGAAAGATTTCTTCTTATTAAATGGAATACTCTNTAGAACATTGTCCAAATTATTGATGATATCTAGTTTTTATTTTCGACTTTTAATAAGATTGTGTATAATGTCATTCATTCTTCTGCACTGAGCTGTGTCTGTAATTGGCCTTGCGGCTGTTGACTCGGCACATTAATAATAAAGAATTGAATTGAATTGAATTAAATTAAATTTAATGATTATAACATGGTTTTCAATGATTTCAACGTAATTTATGAAATTTTGACCACAAATTAGTTAATATTTCAAGTAAATATAGAGAAATTTAACAAATATTTAATGATTCCATATTAATTAGTGGAATTTTTACAGTATTCTGTTGATATTTATTTAATTATTTTTAATGAAATTTTAGTTATTTCGTGATATTTCAAGGAATTCAAAAACAATTTTGTTCTTCTTCAACGTAATTTATATAAATTTAAACCAAAATTCTTTCTCGATTTCAAATAATATAAATAATATCAATTATTTTGTGAAAGATTTCACTCTACGTTTAGGAACTGTAACAGTATCTGCGACGATTTACGCAATATTTCAGAAAATTTAAGATATTTTCAAATATTCGAAGGTTATTTTGAGAATTTTTATTGAATTTTGAAAAATTTCAACAAGATTTATATAATATTATAATAAAATTTTTGACTTCTTCAAGTTAAAGTAAATAGTATCAAACAATACATAAAATGGTTCATTCTAAGTAAGGATTTCCCTTAAAATTTTGATAATTACTATAATAATTTATCAATTTTAATAAAATTTTCATGCAATCAAAATTATTTAATTATTTTAAATTAATTTTCAACGAAATAAACCTATTTTATGAAAATTTTTCAGAAAATGTTTTGAAAATTTCACAGTTATATAAGGATATTCACACAATGCGTGAAAGATTTCTTCATATTAAATGGAATTCTCAACAAATTACTGATGACTTCTACTTTATGTTAAGGAAATTTATGTCAATTTAATAGAAATCTCTCAAATTTTTTTAGGATAATGAATTATTAATCAATTTTTATCATACTTTAAGAGTTTTCATGATCATTTTAGAAAATATAAAGTAATTTTAACCAACTTTAACATTATTTATGTAATTTTAAACAAACATTCTATATCGATTTCAATTAATAAAAAAAATATCAAATATTTTGAAAAGATTTGACTCTAAATTCAGGAATTCTAACAGATTTATTGTCCGTTTATATTATATTTTTATAATATAAAGCAATTTTCAACGACTCGTAGGTAATTTAAGAAATTTTTATTGAATTTTGAAAGAATTCAAAAATTTTATATTGAATTATATAAAGTCAATATAAAATTTTTTGATTTTTCAAATTAAAATAAAGATTTTCATACAAATTATATAATGTTTCATTCTAA
>NW_019720701.1:0-199 GCF_002891405.2 Cryptotermes secundus
TACCAGATGGGGCAGGCAGCCAGGCAGGCAAAAAAGAAGGAAGACATATAAAGAAGCAGGTTTATTCATGCTGAAGAATAGGCATGCACACAGGAATCGAGGCTAAGGCAAGCGGATGCAGATATGCGAGATTCATCAGGCCTCTGTCACTTCAAGGAAAAAAATGCTGACATAACTGAGATATGTTAACAAAAATTAA
>NW_019720701.1:377-765 GCF_002891405.2 Cryptotermes secundus
CACTCTTCACCAGATTCCACTAAATTTGCCTGCTCATTCAGTCAGAATTGACACATTGAGGCTGACTTCTTTTCAGGATGACACAGGCCTACCACAACCAGCAACATCCCATGCTATATTAGTCTCCAGAATATGGCCTGAAGGACAACAAATTCACTAGCTTCACAGAAATATACATGGACGCTCAGCTAAAACATAAGAATGACAAATATTAATTACATTAACTATAAAAGAGAACACTCTAAATCAAATATGTACATCACATACTATTTAACAGTTATCAAGTTCCATTACAATTTAAATCAACTACATCANAACATCACATTACCTTATCTTACGATAGTAAGTGAAACATTTCATGCAAACGAAATAGTGAGTATTTTTACTT
>NW_019720702.1:0-205 GCF_002891405.2 Cryptotermes secundus
CAATTCTGATGCAATATTTTCGCTTACAGGGGTAAGGTTTCGAAAGAAATGTGAATTTTAACTTGCACGTTTTTTATATGAACTTAACCATATGCATTATAACATGTACGTCATGTGTTTCCATCGCTTCAATTCCACGTTATGCCGACATGTTTAGATTAGTATTGTGTTGCCAAATTTCGGATATTTAATATCATTGCGACTT
>NW_019720702.1:347-820 GCF_002891405.2 Cryptotermes secundus
TTGTGTGCGTATTGTGCTTGATAAGCAGCCAAATTTGAATTGTGACTCAAAATTGGTTTCTTTATATAAGGGCATAGCTTGATGGTGACTTCTGTCGAAGGTTATGTTACTATTTTTGCAACTATTCATGTTACTATTTTCAAACATGATCGCTTCTTCTTTATAGAAAATAAGAATTCTGACGTACTGTAGACCTTCTCTTGTTCCTTTCACTTTATGTTCTTCCTTATTATTTACAGTTCTAAGAAAAGTTGCTACCTATCACCCGAAATTTGGAACCACGCTAGTCCGAAATTTGGCAACCATTTTCGCAGACGCTTCCTTTATAATTTTCTTTGGGGGGGGGACCTTTAATTTAGTTTTGAATATATTGTGACGAATTTGCTCAAAGCATTAACCTATGGAGTCAGAAAACCCCTTTGCTAGGTAAACACTTTCCCGAGGCAATGCGATCAACAGAACTTCGGTGGAGA